>NC_139939.1:40255360-40515171 GCF_963454915.1 Gymnoscopelus microlampas
GATATTATATTTGTTATTAGTGTTTATCCGTCCTCTGAAACAATCTGGTTTACAGTTAGTGAGAACTACTTCACTTGTCCCCTTTAGCTTGTATGATTTTATTTCTTTTCGTGTGTTAAGTACTTTGTAACTTTATTTTGTGTCCTTCAAGTGCTATAAATAACATTTATTATGTGTTATTAACTCAGATTCCACCAAACTGAAGATGATGGGATAATTGAAAAAAGAAAAATAATGAAATAATATCGTATTGATATTGTGAGTCAAATATCGCGAGCCGATATTGTGTATCGTATCGTAAAAGTTAGTGACTCCTGATTGCAAGCCATTCTCTGTGTCTTTTCAGATTTTGGATCCCAGGACTGCTACGACATCCCCAGGTCATTTCCCTCCGACAAAACCTCCTCGTTTGACTTCAACGAAAGTTTCAACAGCTATTTTGTAAGTGTTGTTTTAATAGGTGATTTTCTGGTTCAGTGGAGAGCCAAGCTTAGAAACTCAAAGAAGACGAGCATTGCGCCTCGAGGCTTAAAGTGGATTGACAGAGACTGACAGAAATGCTTACATCGGTTGCTGTGTGTGTGTGTGTGTGTGTGTGTGTGTGTGTGTGTGTGTGTGTGTGTGTGTGTGTGTGTGTGTGTGTGTGTGTGTGTGTGTGTGTGTGTGTGTGTGTGTGTGTGTGTGTGTGTGTGTGTGTGTGTGTGTGTGTGTGTGACCTGTTGCTGTGTTTGTGTGGGTGTGCGCTTTCATGCATGTGTGGGTTTGTGCATGCTTCCATGTACTATACAAGTGTCTATTTTCTGTGTTTGGTTGCATTGTTTGTGTGTGTGTGTTTAGTTTACCTATGTCTTCAACCTCCACAGAAAAACAAAGGCATGATGCCAGTGGGTAGCCAGTCCACTGAAGAGATGGATCAGAACTATGTGCCCATGAGCGCCAATTCCCCATCACACCACCACTCTGGCAACCTGCAGGACCCCATCCAGGAGCCCAACTATGTCCCCATGACCCCAGGCACGGTCGAGTTCTCCTCCCTGGGTAAACAGGTCCCTCCGCCTGCCCACATGGGCTTTCGCGCCAGCCCTAAGACCCCACCTCGGCGGCCTATGCTCATCAGCGAATGCCAGCCCCCGCCTGTCGACCGCAACCTCAAACCTGACCGCAAAGGTGAGTGGAATATTGATGTGTGTGTGCACAGCAAAATCCGAAGTGTTCATTTAACTTTGAGTGAGTAGAAATTGACCTTCATATTTTTTTCACTCAGAGTTAAATTAACACTTTGGATTTAGCTGTGTGTGTGTGTGTGTGTGTGTGTGTGCGGGGGGGGGGGGGGGGGGGTTTAATGTTTTTTCCATAGCTGTTGGGTGGTGTACTGCTCAGGGTCCCCACGGTCATGAAATTCCTGGAAATATTTTGAAATTAAAATAAAAAAAATCCAGTACTGGAAAAGGTTTGGAATTGATCAAAGGTCCTGGAATTTATCAAGGGTCCTGGAAAATATTTGGCTATGTATTGTTTTTGGCTATTGATTTTTTTTGATACAAAACATTTTCATAAACATGTATATCATTACACGAAATATGTAACATAAGTAGTTTTTCGCCGAACGGGCTGTGTAACACCCGATCCGCACTGCCAGCGATGCGACGTGATGTGACGCGAAGCGAGCGGGCGATGAAATCTCATTAAAATACATGTTTTTGAATGAGACCGTCCTGACCTACCGCGAGCGACAACGAACCGTGCAACGACGTCGTCCACCCCTCCTATTTTCGCTCGCAGGGTCACTATGCCCTAATTTTGCACGAAATGTTGAATGAAATTGTACTATTTTATATTCTACGCTTTATTTTTGCTACACTGCCTATCTTTGGGCATTGTACATAGGAGTAAGAGACACATTATTGCGCTGAATGATTGTTTTATAGGCCTGGAAATTGGGCTAAATATTCTGGAAAAGTTTTGGAAATTCATTGCTAAAAATGTGTGGGGACCCTGACTGCTATATGTTTACTGGTTTCCCCCTCCTTGCGTCTGTCATCTGACACTCAGCTGTGTTTCTGTGGAGTGCTGGCTCATGGTAAAAAAAAACTGTTTTTAGATTCCATTGTCTTTGCTCAGTTTCTCAAGCGTCATCATATGTTGGAATAGAGAAGAACTTTCTACAAGCCTTATGAGTTAAAAACGGATACAGTGAACACACCATCAGGTACTGCCAAGACACAAGGGTCCCATTACCATAACAGAGCCTCCGGTAACTGTGCCACTTCATATTATTTAAAAATTGTCGGGTAAATCTGGCCAGCTCGATGTTACCCTGCACCAGTTGTGTCCAGCATCCTGAAAATACTGCCGCTGCCTCCCTTTAGGCCTGTCCTTGACCGGTCCACACACTGCCTGTTTTACCTCCTGCTGAATTGGGTTCAATGCTTGCCACGTCATCTCCCATTCCAACACATTTAGCCCCCTTGTCAAAGGCACTTTTGTCTAAGGCTCGGGAGGCCCCGTGGTCTGTTTTGGAGGGGGACAGGAGGGGGTAGGGGCCGTGCCATGGAGCGCCTGAAGGCCAGAGTGGTCACCTCCGTCCCCATTGTCCCATCTGCCTGAATGGAGGCTTTGATGAGAGACCTAGCAGTGAGGAAGGAGAATTACAGTCTGTCCAGAGAGATGCCAGGAGTGAAAGAGAGAGGATGAGAGATTCAGACACAAATTCACAGGCAAACCTAATGCCATTTTTAGATTATGGCAGATCCTAAAGAGCAGGATCTCGGCTCACTTTAGCCCTGGTCATGTTCATGAATAAAAGAAGTGCACTTTAAAATAAGTGCACTGAAGTGTTACCAGGTTTAGGTTGTATCTTGGGGATCAATCCCTTTGTTTGGCTCCTATGGATTTTTTTGTACCATGAGCCATGCATCTTACTACCACACTGCTATCTGCCCATGCCATCTCCCATGTGCCTCTCTGCCTGTCTGTCTGTCTGTCTGTCTGTCTGTCTGTCTGCCTGTCTGCCTGTCTGTCAGTCTGCCTAACTGACTTGTTTGTGTCAACCAAATCTTGTCAATTGTACAGCATCTGTGACTTATGCTTGAGTTATACTTTGTTATGCATCATGTTGCGGCAGTCACACACTGAAAATATCGTATCTACAAGCTCACAACGCGTTGCACTGAGACATGTTTAGCTTGTAGATCTCTCTATTTGGTGTGTGACACCGGTGTGCAACTAAGCATAAATCCAAACACACTCTGCTCTGTAATGGCTTTGACACTGGGTCCCATTGCAACCATTGTATTATCTGGGTTTTTAGCTTGGGACGTGTGTGTTGAGTTTTAGTATTGATAGAACTACACAAAAATGATATTAAAGGTAAACCTATGTCCCCTGTCTAGGTAGAGTTAGTGTACTTTACATGTTGTGGATGTGATACTCTCATAAATGGCTTTGTCGATGTATTGTTATTGTTCACACAGCTCATTGTACATGCAGTGCTGATGTCAGGCTTTGTATGCAGGGAAGCCATGATGCATGGAGTGGGGTGCATGTCGGGGTGTTTTGAAGTCTGCTGTTGCCATGACAATAGAGTTGACAATCTTGCCTTGTAAAGGGCTGATTAGGGGGGAGGGCTGTGAGGGAGGGGGTGGTGCAGGTTTGTTGTTCAGCAATGTTCTCTCTCTCTCGCTTTGCATGGCAGCGTTCAATTGGGGTTAGAATAGGGATGAACTTTGTTGTAATGATTTTCTTTTCTTTTTGTAATGAGCCAAGTCTTCTTTCACCAATCAGGTCAGAGTCCTAAAATTATAAGAGCGAAAGGTGTCGGTTTAGAGCGAACGGACTCTCAGACCATAGGGGAATTCCCCAGGGGACGACGCAAGGGTAGGTACCCCGAACGACCTCCAAACTGGCATTGTGAACTTGAAACACAACTCTTCATTCTTCTGACTTTGTCCAATTCAACACGACCTTATGCATGCTGGAAATGATGCACTGTGGGAGAGCCCTCTTATCTAAAGTTCTCTTTAAAAGGAACTCAACACATCAAAAGAGAACACAACTTTATGCATGCTGGCCTGGAAGTGGTGCACTCACTGTACTGGGGGATATCCCTTTATGTTATATCTAAAATGAACTCGACACATCAAAACAACCAGAGGTCAATTCAAGTTGAGTTGAGTCTCTGAGGTTTAGATCTCGCCACTGGTACCCAGCTGGGTTGAAGATATGTTAAATTATCCCCAATTCCCCATCTCATCATTGAATCCCATAATTCTTTGGATGAGTGTAGACATCATACATTATACATCTTTCTAATCCAAGTGGTAAGTCCAGTTATTCAAAAGTCCATTAACTGTGGTTCCTGGTTTATGTTGGTTCATAATATACACTGTAGATGGTTGCCAAACATGAACATCAGCCGTACAGCACCTTGGAATAAAATTAACTTAACTTATATTTTGTATGGTCCCTCCCATGCTTTAACCATTTAAGCCCTATATTATTTGTCGTAGTAGATGAATTTTCCCAAAATAGAGACGCCACGATTAATGTGGTGCTGTCTATTTTTGCCACTTACAACACTAAACCTGTATTAATTGGAACCTACTGTAGAAGATCAGTAGGTTCAAAAAGATCATAATCAATGTTGTTTTAGACTCACACAAGGTGCTGTATGTTTGATTCTGGCCAGTATTTAAAGAATAGAAATAAATGGATTATGAACACGCACAGCAGTGTCACTCTCCAGTCTTCTGGGGTGCGACACTGGGGTCTTCTGGTAGATGACCGAATGTGTGTCAATCATACAATAGCAACTTCCCCTGTTCGATTCCCACTGGTGACGAGTGTTGCATGTTCTTCCCCATCTCTCTGTCCTCAGTCTCCTGACTCTATACTGTCCTTTCCAAAGCAAAAACTGAATATAATAATTATTCTCACCATCATGTAACTGCTCTCATGAAAACTAATAGCCAGAACATTTATTTATTAACATTTTCTGAACAAATTTCTCTAACCATACTGTGTTTGCGGGTTGTATTTTGCCTTTGCTCCAAAGCAAAAGCAGACCTTCACTACTAATGTGATGGAAGGCTTCCGGGCAGCAGGTGTCTCTCCAGGAGGAAATTGAACAATGATATCATCTAATGAAAGATGATACACACTGATGCATGCCTACACACGCGCGCGCACACACACACACACACACACACACACACACACACACACACACACACACACACACACACACACACACACTCACACTCACACTCACACTCACACACACCCTGTTAAAGCCTACCCTTTCTTCCTCACTCATCTCCTTTTGTCCACATTTTTGGTCACCCCGTAATTTGATTCACTTTATTAGAAATATGGAGTGTTCTATTCTTTGTGTTGTACTTTATTCTCACTGCATTGCGTATTGACCATGTCTTCCTTGTGCTTATTCATGAACTGTTAGCGAAAGTCTGGTTCTGCTCTAGGCATTTTTGTATGCAGCAGATAGTGTCTTTCTTTGCCAGACTGAAGCTTTGCTGTATGAACAGTTGAAGTGGGTTTCCAGATTGGAGTCGTTGGCCAAAATTGAATTGGGTTCAATACTATACAAAATGGCTGGATCACTGGTGCATAAATGTGTTAGCAATCTAATGTGCAAGGACACTTTGGTAGAGCTTTGGGTTGTGTAGTTAGCTACCTTTCCATGATGTATCTCCAATTGATTAGAAATTGATAAATGAAAATATGCTCCTCATTAACTTACATCGTACAGTGAAAAGGTTCTCAAAGTCACTCTTTTAGCCCATAAACAAACCTAACAAAGCTTATTCTGCCATTATAGAACATCCCAAAACGTCATACTGTTTGTAGTTTTTTGAATATTTGATTTAAAAAAAAACTACACACAGTATGACGTCTTGGGATGTTCAAAAAAAATGTCAACTTCATTTTGATTTTGCTATTTGTATTTGGAAGAAAACCCAGACTGGATCCACGGATCCGGATCTTCATATAGTAAAATCAAAAAGGAAGTTGACATTTTCATAAAAAAAACAGTAGTTTTGTGTTGTTCTGCTGTAATGTTTGCGTTCATTTACAGGCTAAAAGGGTAACTTTAAGAGCAGTTTCACCGTACAATGTAAAAGTCAGTGAGGAGCATATTTAGAATTCTCAATTTCTAATCAATGGGTTTCTCGCTCATCTTTGGAGTTACATCATGACAAGGTAACTACACAACCCAAACCTTTTGTTAAAGTTTTCTTGCACTTTAATTTACCGGTAAAATATTAATTCAAGAATTATAAAGAAAAACTCTTGATTATAGAGTAGAATCTCGGAACACAATTTTGTCTAATATTAGTCATAGTTATTGCATAATTATTTCTTGGATCTTTGCCGCATTGATTGACAGGTGTGTGTGTTTTCTTTTCCTACAGGAAAGCCTGCCCCTTTGGAGATCAAGCCACTGCCAGAGTGGGAGGAGCCTTGTGCGCCTGTGCGCTCGCCTGTCACACGCTCCTTCGCTCGGGAGTAAGTTTCCCAATCTCACACTGCATCAAAGAATTGTACATATGGCCTATAAGTTTAGGCAGTAGATCCAGCTTAATAAAAAGTAGTAGATACTAACCCTCCATGCATTACAGTAGTCACTTCATGACCTGTCAATGTCGCACTGTTCCTAGAAATATGTTCATTGCTCTTTCTCAGTAGCTCCAGCATAATGCATTATGATTTGTTGGCTTGTCAAGGATGAGGTTTGTTTCTGTGCTTTTTATAGCTGCAGGGACTCAACTGGCTGCAAAAGGGCAATAGCAGTGGCTGTCGTGGTGTGTTTTATTGTGTGATTGTAAGAGACTGTGTGTGTGTGTGTGTGTACTGTATGTGAGAATGTGTGCGTGTCTCTGTGTGTACATGCGAGCGTGTGTGTGTGTGTGTGTGTGTGTGTGTGTGTGTGTGTATTTGCATCCGTGTGCATGAACACGCACTGAAGTGCTGGGAGAAGTGGGTTTGTAAACCTTGTGAATGCTGCTCAGTCCCTCTAGGTTTCCCATGCCTCCAAGACCCCCATCAGTGCATAGCACGGCCTCCAGCACAGACTCCGAGGAATGTGATGAGAATTATGTAGCCATGCTCTCTAATATGTCAACAGACGAACCAGTATGTAACACCCAATGTTATTCATCTAATATAAGAAGTTGCATGATTACAATTTATTTTACTACATTTTCAAATCATTTTGTAGGCAGGGTAAAAAAAGAACCTTTTAGCTTTAATACAGCTGCAATACAAAGAAAAAACATAATTTGTGGATTTAAATGTTAATGATGTCGACTTTTTAAATTAAATCATATTGTTTAATAACTTGTCTTAGACAGACTAAAGGTTTCAAATGGTTTGGTTTCAAGCACAGACACTTTAAGGCATTTATCTAAGACCCCAGTATGTCAGTGTTTAGTTTGTCATCGTAAGTTGTATATCAAGTACAAGTCCCACGGTCACTTGCTCTCCTCTCCTAAGCCCGCCATTAATTTGGACAAATCAACGGTTGCCGCAGAGGGACTCCTCAACACTTATTGTCTTTCTTTGCTCTTTTACAGCCTCTTCATGTATCGCTGCTTTGCTTCCTACTTTTTCATTTTGCTTCTCCCCGCAGGTACCATATACTGTGGGAAATAAAACTTTATTTTTCTTCCATACATCAATACCCTCATTGTAGTTTTTAGGATCCCCTCTTTATTTGGTTATTTGTTACATAATTATAGTAGTCAGCTGGTGTCATTTTAGATTTTATTTCTAGTTATTCTCTGATAATTCTCTGATATTAATTAATTACCAGTATAATTAATATACCATAATTGGAACAAAAGTGCATTAGTTGGTTACAGGTGGGTACAGTCTACAAACAGGTGACTGAATGAGGGGCACTTTCTCTTACAGTCTGGGTACTTGATGTGACATTTTCTCTGTTTTGACAACCATAACAAACAGTTTCCTTTTTTCCTAAATCTGCCTTGATATTTTTCTGTTGACTTCCCCTTCCCATGATGTAATTTCCTTTGCTCTAGTCTTTCTTCTCTACCATGGCTTTGTCCATCTGTTCATTGTTTTCCAGATGACCCATTAAGATCTTTTCTTATTTCTACTGTGTTCTTGTTATCACTAGCTGCTTTGCTTCTCTCCTTTAACACATTGCCTGCCAGAGTTTTTTCAGATTTTTAGCTGTTGCCTGCCAGGGTTTTGCCATGTTTTTGGTACCTGTTCGCGTAGCCACAGATTTTTTTCCTCCAGTATGATTGATCCCCAGATGGTTTCTAATCACAGATGAGATTCAGGTGTGGTTTCACAAATGTCAACGAGGTCATTTTGACCTCGTTGACATGTTTGGTTGATGTTTCAATATAGCTCAAAAGCAGTAGTTTTAAACCAAAAAACAAAGTGAATTGTTTGTCCGTTTGAATTTTAACATTGAAGTGAATGGAGCAGCAAATCTTCGAACATTTTTAGCTCCTAATCTGTTCATAATTCGACAAGGGTTGAAATTATAAAAAAATGCAAAAAAAAAAAAAAAATTTTTTTTTTGAAAACAAATTTTTTTTTTTTCCTTTTTTCCAAAGACGTATATATACGTCATTGGCAGGCAACAGCTGATTTCTAAATGACGTATATATACGTCTTAGGCAGGCAATGTGTTAACCCCTCTCTCCTTCCCTACCGCTCCTTTCTTTATTCTCGCTATCACTCTTCTCACTTTCCTCTCCTGCTCTCTCCCTCCCCTTCTTTCTATCCACCGTTACCTGTAGTTTTTTTCTGCTGCTAATTCTCTGCTCATCTCCTTTTTCTTTTTCTCTCCTCTCCCCTTCTCTCCATCTGCCCCTGTATTTTCCTTCCCCTGGCTATGTCCATGTCACTGTGTGTGTGCGTGCGTGTGTGTGCGCAGAGAGGAGTCCTTCTACTGCACTGTCCCCATCACCCCTGTAAAGCGGGAGGTGGAGGAACTAGACCCCATAGAGGAGGTGAGACAGGTTGCCAGGTTTGACATGCATGGGCTGCCGTGCTGGAGCACTAAAGTGTTGATTGAACTCTGAAAGATAATGTATTCACCCCCCATCCCTACCCAGAAACTGTGACAATTACCAGTCCATGGAAAAAATAGAAAGAGAGAAACGAACGCTCTAAACTTCTTGCAAATACAAATATTTCTACCTGCTTTCATCTACCTGATTTCATCCGGACACCATGTCAGTGATAGTTTTCAGGGGAGTGCATTTGCCCTCCAGCCCAGAGCACAAAGGGTTGCTAGTTTCAGATCCACTATCAGTATCTCAGTGGCAAGAACGTGCATGGACTCTTGACTCTATAGTAGGGTGGGACTGATCTATCCTTAACTGCCCTCAGTGACTACATGCACTGATTGCAACAATGTTAGAAGTACATTAAGCCAAAACTGTTCTTCCAACTAGTATGTGTTGTAATTCTGTCTTCATTTTAGTTCTAATACTTACGCCCAATCGTAGTTTAGAATTAACAACCTCTTCTTCTGTAGTTGCTGTACTGTATGTTAATGTGTGTGTGCGGTGGGCCACTTTACTTAGACCCTTGCCTGCATTCCCCTCTTGCCAATTCAACGATTGAAGTCTTCTTTTCCTGGGTTTGTAGAACATTAAGCTGGGTCCGCCCATGACGGCGGATGGGGGTAGCAGCCCCATGGTAAAACCCAAGGGAGACAAACAGGTGGAGTACCTGGATTTGGACCTTGACCCTGGCAAATCTACCCCACCTAGAAAGGTAGGACACCACTTTAACACTGCATTCATAGAGGTTCCCTATTTGCTGACTGGAATATAGATGACAGCTGTCTCAAATGTAGAGAACAATGTAATACATATAGAAACCCTACAAGGACAATAAAAGTATCATCCATATTGCCTATTAGATTTTTTTTTATTAATAGTTCATAGTAGTATATTCTATGTACAAAATTATAACCAAGAATACTGTGCTAGTTCTGTGATACATGCTGCATCTTAAGAAATGTTAAAGGCCCACCTTTTGTTTGTGTTTTACCTCTAATGCAGATGAAGAGTAATGGAACTGGCATGGCGGCATCAGATGAACGTGTGGACTATGTAGTGGTGGATCAGCAGCGAACACAGGCCCTGAAGAGCACCAGAGAAGCGTGGAATGACGGACGCCAGTCCACAGAGACGGACACACTCACCAAGGGAGCCAAGTGACCCTTGACCCCGCTCACCCTGCCTGTGCTGCTGGGCTTTCAACACTAGAGGAGGCCCTAGTTTCTGGGCTCTGGGGCCAGCTACCAGACCTTTAGCTGCTAGAGGGGGCCAGTGGGCCTCCACTGAGCTGTCTTTCTTAGTTTACACTGCTATTCAGGCCAAGGACAGTACAGCGCCCCCACTGGTAGGAAGGGGGGCCATTTTGGAATAAGCTGTACCCAGTACGGAAGCCAAGAGGGAAGGATGGACCTGGATGAGCTTGGCTCCTGAGTTCGCATGGAGTAGACTTGGGAACTGCTATATCTGAACACTCACTGCCTCTGATGTTGGATTTATTTTTATTCTGAATTACACCTTTTGGGAGGACAATGGGAAGGCACAGATGACATTTCCTTGAATTACGATGCTGTTGGGATATCAGTTGGGGAGAGTGAGTGAAATCACTTGATATAGCATGATCAAAATACTTATCCCAACACTTACTGCCAAGGCTGTTTGGTGCAGCTGGTTATCAAGGGTGGTTTTGCTCCTCCGCTCCTTTCCTCTCCCCTGTTTGAGTGTTCGTAAGGTTTTCCACGGACACATAGTACCTGAGGTCAATTTTACGATTTCTTCACTGATAATGTCAGGATGGGTGGCTGGAGTTGCCCCTCCAGCCAGTCAGCAGCATGACTTCTCTCCTAGGCTACCAAATACAGCACATTTTTCACAGACGAATATTAGATATCCTTTCTTTCAATGAAAAAAGACAATGAAGTCACATTTATACAAGATGCCGCAAAGTGCAAAGTTGCTTTGGATTCACTCGAAGCTTCATGAAAAGAAAAAAAGAAATCTCTTTTTTTCCAGCTACTTTTTAAGTGGAAGTGCTTTAATCTTTGTCAAGAGGAAAAGCAAAGACTGTGTACAAAAGTGTTATGTATATAAACAGAAAAAAGTGTCTTTTATTTGTACGGAATATCAAGAGCGTTTTGACTCGAAGGCGTGTGGATTCTGCGGGGTGGAATCCAGTGGCCATCTTGTAGGTGGTGTCATGACTGGTGATAATTAAAACCGAACATGTAACTGTGAGTAAGAAAAAGAAAGTCACTGGCTTTCAATAAGTTATGCAAAGGTATCAAACTTAAGCCTAATTTTTACTTAGTTGCACAATGGTCTCACTCACCATAACTTATTTTCAAGCTAATGAGTGAAAATCTGTCAGTTTGGAGAGCAACAAGTTGTGCAATGAAGTATAAATAAGGCTTTGGGCTAGAGAGCGAGAGAGATTGAACAAAAAAATAAATAAAATCAGGTACTCTTATGAAATGCATACTAATTCATCTATCTCATTTCTAATTTATTTTTCTAGTTATTTCATCAAGTGGGTAATCGACCAAACTAGCTCAGTGTTCTCAATCTAGCTACAAATGAGTTTTAAACCGACAGCCAACGGTCAATTAGTTTCAGAAGTTAATTGATAAGTCTTCACTACATCTCTCTCCTCTTCTGTTTAATTTATTTCAAATGGAGTGACGAACCTTGGGTAGCCTAAATCATGGCTGCCTTATCTAGTCAACTTGATTCATGTTTTTGTAGATAGTAAAGAGGTTAGGTTATTGAATAGATCTTTTGCTTTACTAACTTTTCAACTTTCACTCATGAAGGCTTGATATACTTTGTTGTGGGCGCCGCACAGTGTCACGCACCGAAAATAGCACATCTACAAGCTACGTTTCATTGTGAACTTGAAACATCAGCTATTTTCAGTGCCGGACATCGGCATGCAACTAAGTATAAAATCCGCCGAAATTAATACTGCATCACCGGATCCTTTCGACAAGGGTCACTCAAAAATGTTGTATTTTCAACTGCGAAAAAGTAGGATATACGTTATTTTTGTTGATCAACAAAGTAAAGATTTGCCTTACTGTAAGTCCCAAGCATGTGCTACCATAAGAGATAAAGTCTTTGCTGTATATATTTTTGCCATCCACTATTCCAGCATGTATCATTTGAACTGAAAACTGTGCCTATTATGCCATCTTCATACTACTTTGTTCTTTCTCCAGTTGCAGTTGTGTTGTTATGAACTGCAAATGAAGCTGATGATGCTTTATCTTTTTTAGTGAATCTAGAGAAAAATGTCCATTTTAAAAGTGAACTAAATAAAATGCAACCTTTTAATGCTTGTCTTCTTTAATCTTTTTACTGGCTATGTCTGCCAGTCTACCATATCTCAGACACTACTGGTTGGATGGCCATGGAAGTCGCTGTGCACTTTAATGATTGATCCCAATGAGACCCCTTAACAGACGACGTCACATTGATAAGAACCAGTATGCTGCAACCAGTATGGCGCAATGAAACCCATTCTGTCAGGTCTCGCTAGGACGCGCCTCACTAGCCAACACACAAGAGGGGGTTGGGGTGCTCTGAAACCAGCGCACCCCGAAACAACAGGTTGGGAATTGATTGCGTGAAACAATCACCTGTGCGTCCAGTCTCAATGTTAGTAAACAAATAATTCGTCTATCCACCTGTTTCTTGGCTGTGTGTTTTCCACTTCCTGTCGGATTTAATTGGATATCATTAGTCATCTGACCGGTTTCATTGGATTTCATTGGATCAAAAGACAGGAAGTGGAACACAGTGAAAAGCCTAGGAAACAGGTGGATACTCATTCTGGTGACCCAATGGCCTTTCCTCTAGCGCCACCATGAGGCAAAAGGTTGTCCACTTGCATATGCATGATGGACCCAGGATGAACCCAACTGACTCTGGCGTTCTCATGGCTAACGCTAACCAGTAGCTACCATTTGGCAAAAAGTTAGGCTAGAAACTATGTCCCTTTTAAATCCTCCAAACACACGGATTATCGCACTTTTTTTGTGTGCTGTCTACAAAGCAGAGCAGTTTAGCGCCCTTTTCTATTGATGTTGGGGAAACCAGATTATCACCCTTCATTCACTTTCCCTAATAGTTATGTTGTTTTTGTAAGAGACACTTTTACGTAATTATTGTTAACACGGCTAACTAAAGTAGGCTACATCACACTTTCAACAAGATGAAGAGAAACCCAAGGGATAGCACCAGGCTAGCTTCATGTGGATGACCAGTTTGACCAACCAGCTGCACTCATTTGTTGGACACGTGCACCACAAAGCTGACTGAACGCACCTACAGCAAACGCGAGCCACACTGTGAGTAGCCTGATATGTCACCATCAAAGCTGTATGTTTGCTTTAATATTAAACACTGTACATACTTTTCTTTGAATTAGGCAGTCGTAGGCTTACGTCGCTGCGTGAGATGCTGGCGTTTACATATAAGCGTGAATTTGTAACATTAAGTTTCAGCAAAGCCTAGCTAGCCACTCTGCTAATTGTAACAGACCTGCATGTTTGGTTTGTCTAGCTCAGGGGTCTTCAACAGGGGGTCCGGGACCCCTAGGGGGTCCTCAGAGTTACTACAGGGGGTCCGCCAAATCCTTGTGTGATAGGATTTTTTACATTAACCACTTCAACCCATAGCATCCCTTTTCTTAGGAGAACTTTAGCCAAAAACAGCCGATCTACAAGCTCACAACGCCTGGCGCTGCAAGGCGTTGTGAGCTTGTAGATCGGCTGTTTTTGGCGAAGAGTTTTAGGTGTGTAGAGGGAAAAAAGCAGCAAAAGTTTATCCGAAACTCAATTTTATACAATATAGAGGGGGTCCCTGCTTCATCTCTCTCTCAGCTAGGGGGTCCTTGGCCTGAAAACGTTGAAGACTCCTGGTCTAGCTTTGTGTTGCCTTCTTTACTTCAGTCCTGTCCTATTTTGTCTCCCAACGTTGATATACGTTTTAACCCCTGCGCCGCAGGCAGCCAATGTTATTTTTTTGTTTTGTTTGTAAGTTGAACATTTTTATAATATTGGGAAAGGTGGCGGCCAGGCATGTAGGATATACAGGTTTTCCAATCATGACTTGGGTTTTAATTTTGATCTTCATGAAATTACCAACGCCACTCCACTTCCTCTTTTGGTGTCCGCTTAATTTAGGCGCCATCAATAAACCTGACAAGTAGCCATTCTCATTATCGTCGTAGCCTACCCTTATTTTTTTTTTAAATAAATAAATGATTAGGCACAGCAGTCACATTTTTAACTTTTCACCTGTCTGGAAAGTGCGTGGATTAGGCCATTGGTTCTCAAAGTGGGGTCCGGGGACCCCCAGGGGTACTTGAGGGTGTTCCAGCAAAATGTGTAAATATAGCATCAGAATAATTATGACCTTTTATACTTTGGCTATTCAAAAATAGCAGATATACAAGCTCATAGCGGGCACCGAGTGCCGCGCCATGAGCTTGTAGATCTGCTATTTTTGAAAAATGTTGAAAATTTGTGCAAATCTTTGAATTTATATTTTTTAAGCGAACATTTGTAACTCAAATCTTTGCTTCTGGGGGTCCCTGTAACAAAATGTTTTTGGATGGGGGTCCGCGGCCAAATACATATAATTTTGGGGGTCCTTGACATGAAAAAGTTTGAGAACCACTGGATTAGGCTATGCTTCAACAACCTTCCTAGCTAGACTAGGGTAGACCACTCTTTCTCAACACCAGGGGTCCAAATGAATGGACCCTCTCGCGTCCATTTGGTTCCATATTTGTGCACTGCAGAGCTGTCAGGGGGGTGAAATTAAAGAGCTTAACGGAAAGTAATCAAATACATGTAGGCCTACAGTAGGCCGCCTACTCAAATATTGTACTATTGTCCATTTTGGAGGTAATTGTACTTTACTTGCAATTTCCAATACTTTTACTTCTACTCCACTACATCTCAGAGGCAAATATTGTACTTTTTACTCCACTACAATTATTTGAAAACTTTTGTTACTTTGTAGATTGTGATTATTATTATTATTATTACAAAACATACACACATACAAACATTCAGCCCTACACATTTCGGCCATATGAAAATAGCCGATCTACAAGCTCACAATTGTGAGCTTGCAGATCTGCTATTTTTGAAAGATTTTTATACATTTGAAAACTTGAAATGGGACATGCTGCATAATGAGTACTTTTACTGTTGGTACTTAAAGTACACTTTGATGGCAATACTTTTGTAGTTTTACCCAATTACATTGTGACTGGACTTTTACTTGTAACCGAGTATTTTTTATATTACACTATTGATACTTTTACTTAAGTAAAAAATGGGAGTACTTTTTCCACCACTGTTAATCACTGGTCTCTATGCCGGGGGTAGAGTAGAGCCTAAACACAAAACGATGATGAAGTCGTTTAGCACAGACATGAACACTAGGGTTTTACCATTTAACCGCTAGGTGGAGCCCTTGTTTGAGAAACCAGCGAGCTATCAAACATCAGCCAACCATTCGTCTACCGCCAGTCCAGCATAGGGTACTTTTAGCATAAAAGTTATTATATAATTGTGTTAAATTTATAGGAGCATGTGCTAGTTTTAGTTAAATTAATAAAGATTCCCTTCGCTCCAGTGCAGTCTCTCTCCCGGATGATTTGCCTGCTGTACAGATGCCCAATGCTGTTATCACAGATGGGGGACTGATGAGGGGAACCTCTGCTATATATTTTAATGTCATTGAGGCCACACAAGAAAAACGATAATGACAGATTATTTTATTACCTGCATTACGCATATCATGCAAACATTAATCTGTCCCACTCTCCTCCCCAAAAATGCATATTAATGCAGAAGAGCAGTGTTTTTCAACTCTTTTCATATCAAGGTCCATTATTTATTCGTTTTTTGAGCCACAGACCACCATTTGAGCCACGAACCACCATTATAAAAAATAACAATTCTTCTACATTCTCTAATTGTGTAGACTTCTTGTAAATTAAGTAATGCGGATGTTTAACAATAATTTAACTCTTGAGAGCGTAAAATGAAACCAAATGGACCCGTGAGGGTTCATTTGGTTTCATTTTACGCTCAAGAGTTGAAGATCTAATAAGGGTCCAACTCCATCATTTAGCTGCGGACCACCTGGAACCCCCTCAAGGACCACTGGTGGTCCCCGGACCACTGGTTGAGAACCACTGCAGAAGATGATCTCTGTGTGTTTAACTGACTGTATGCAGTGCATGTCTGTTCTGAGACTGTGTGCAGTGCATGTATCCTACAGCACGTGTCAGCTGTGGTGTTGCAATGTCAATCTCATCTTAAGATTCAGGTAAAGATACATTTTGTTATTCATTTGGTCTAGTGCAGGGGTCTTCAACGTATGTCAGGCCAAGGACCCCTTAAGTCAGAGAGAGATGAAGCAGGGACCCTCACTACATATTGTATAATATACAACATAGATTTTGTATAGCTTCATAGACTTGTTTGGATTCATGTTTACGTGTATTTTCAGACCCTGAATACTTAGAACACTTGTAGGCTACTCAGGGGCGCAGTCATGGGTGGGCCTGGGTGGGCCGTGGCCCACCCACATAGAAAGCTGGCCCACCCAATCGATTTTGCAAAAAAAAAAAAAATTATTTATTTTTTTATATATTTTTTTATAAAAAATCGGTAAAATCAGGCAAAAATAAGAATTAAATAACATAACCCTAACCCTAAAACCAAAATAAAGTAAAAACGCCCAAAAACGCCCAATAACCACACATTTTCGTGCACGGGTCGGGGGTGCATGCTTCCCCGACCCGTGCCCAGCCTATACTAGCGTTCTGGCTGCGCCACTGAGGCTACTTGATCTGCTCTTTTTTTCCCCCTACACCAAAATAGCCGATCTACAAGCTTGTAGATCTGCTGTTTTCGGCTATGGTTCAAGTGGTTAATGTAAAAAAAAAGTTCCTATCACACAAACATTTGGTGGCCCCCCTGTAGTAACTCTGAGGACCCCCTAGAGGTCCCGGACCCCCTGTTGAAGTGCATTGATACAGATGGTAGGCTAAGACATGCAAGTGAACTGACACATTTTGGCTACATACAGCAGCATAAAAATTGGCCTGTCAAATGCATTACATAGCCTATTGAGCTCTTTATTAAATAAATGTTGCACTATCCTTTCACTGCGATTAGAATATTGCACACTCCCAATTACAATTACACATCTAGCAACCACCATTTTCTGTCTAGTGTTCCAATCTACTATAGTTGAGCAATATGGATTGAGGGAACAAATCTTGTATCAGAGGTGGAGCCAAATAGTTGTTTAATATTCAGTTATTCATGTTATCAGTTTAAAACAGATGGACACCAGCACCTAGGTCCATGCAACATTTGTACCACATTATTTCACCAATGAGATACAGGAAAGAGGTGAACTTACTGTACCTGTACGACTCGCAGATTCAAGCGTAAACGTATGATGTGATGGTTATTGACGTGTCTATTGGTACAGACATGAGCAGCTGAGTCATTTGGTTACACCTACAGTAGTTCTCATGGATTTATGCATTTGATAAGGGTCTCCTAGTGTGTTCAGTTGAGAACAGTGGGTTGTGCACATCCAGTTCGTCGTTGGTGCTGGACACAGAGTGACAGTTCAAAAGAATAAAAGTCTGCCAACAGCATTGCTCCTAAAAGAATAAAAGTAAGTGTTTACTTTAAAACACCTAAGAGTAAACACTTCAGGAGCAACGCTGTTGTGGAGGCTTTTATTCTTTTGAACTCTCCTAGTGTATTCCTCATACACAATCCAGCAATATGAATTTAACTGCCTGCCTGGTATCAGTGCCCATCAAAACTCATAAATGCCCACTACTCCGCTGTCACAAGATTTACTCCAGGCCACACATGTCTGTTTTATGTTGCGCTGATTTAGGCTTATTGAAGTAAATCTCACCTATATCAGGTTTGGGTCATGACTGACAGTTTGATTCATTGCGCCAGCAGTTGGTACCATATTGCAAGATGTTGCCTTGCATTCCCTATTGATTCTGTGTTACTTTGCCAAATGTGCGTTACAGGTTGACGATTGAACATGTTTGAGGTGCTTTGGCTAATTAGTCTTGTTAAATGACCTTGTGTCCTGCCATGTGACCGGATGGGTTAGCATGAACTCTTTCATTTCAATTAGTAGATTGCTGTTGGTGTCATCATCTAGGGCAGGCCTTGCCAGGGGATCATGCCATCCTGCCCATACTGATGCACATAAAACTGAGATATTATTGGAGAGTGAGACCATGTTGTACTGCAAATACAGAGTATTAACTGTGGGGGTTGTGATGAAGCTTGAGAAAATGTTCTTCATGGATTGTTTGGTATCTGTTTTTAATGTTACAATGTTTGTTGATATCCAAGGCTTTGTGCTTTTGAATTGTAACAAAGAAATCTGTGAACCCACAGATGTTGGAGACTCCCAGTGAGTTGATCATGTCAGCCATTTGGGGTTAGTGGATATTATAGTGTTCCTTGTTGAACATATCCAGACCATTTGCCAATTTGAGAAATAATCATTTTAACACTTCTTACTATGCCGAGATGAAAGCATCCAATTTGCATTTGACATCTCTCGCCTGTCCATTCTCCTGCAGTTGAGGGTTCTGTGATAACAATGAAAACATGGGACATTAAAACAGATCTCCAGCCTGCCTGATGTTTGTTCTGTGTGTGTGTGTGTGTGTGTGTGTGTGTGTGTGTGTGTGTGTCTTTCTGCTGTGAGTCGGTTGAGCTCAGGGAGGCTCTATGCAGTATCTTTGGCAGTTCTGTGAGTAATGGAGCAGAGAGACGGTCCCTGGCTCCCAAACAGGGCCAACAGAATAATTATACGCCGGGCAGAGAGGCGGGGTTCTTGGGGCGAGCAGGCAGCTCGTGAGCCTTCGAGAGGGGCCTGGCTAGTGTGTCCTCTTGGACCCGTGCCGAGGCAGTCAATAAGCAGGCCTGGGAGCCTGGGATTCGCCTCGGACCCTGTGCCCTGCCTGCCAACCCTCTGCGGTCTGACTGTTTGTGTGTGTGACTGCCGTTAGTGCTGGACTGCTGTGTGTGTGTGTGTGTGTGTGTGCGCGCGCGCGTTTTGGGCTTGGGCATAGGTGTGTGTGCTTACTTTTGGTTTATTTGTATGCTAACCGGTTGGCTAATTTGCATTTTGTTTACCAGAGGCTTAAATGTTTGATCCTAGCCTTTTCTCTGCCAGCATCTGTCTAGCTGTAGATCAGTCATCTACATTCCAACCTACAGTACCTGAAAAATACATGAGTCCTCAACCTCATTGTATATCAGATGACATGTATGTCATTATGCAATTGACATGCAAGACATGCAAGTTTGCATCAGAGAAAATAATAATTTCAGGAGAGACTACGCAAATAAAATATACTGGAGCACTCGACTGGTCTGCACATGTTTTATTGTTTTGCGGGGGTGTCTCACCAGCCATCAACATACTGTACCTTATTAAAACCACTCCAACCCCTCTTTACTTGAAACTTGACTTGAGTTGGCTCTGTACTTGGTACGCTCTACACCAAATATGTGTTTGGGTTTCAATCTTACTCACTTTGATTCTACAGTAAGCAAGGAGGAGAATGGATCGAACTGGGAACCTTCAGGGTGCCAGATGGATGCTCTACCTCCTGAGCCACTGCCGCCCCAAAATAATTGTGACAAGTTTAAATGAAAATCTGCTATTCTTGCAAGAAGGACCATTTTACCCCATGTCCTATGACTCTAAAGCTGTCCACAGACCGGACCGATTTGGGGCCGATTCGGCAGTCGGGAAGCGTCGTATATAGTCTGCCAGTCGGTTAGGGGTCCGTCGGGACCTTTTCGGCCGACCCAGGGCCGACCGGACATGTCCAGTCGGGCCAGCCGACTGGCCGACTGGAGTAGCCATGTGGCAGAGAAGTAGTGTCAACAACATGCAGCAAGTGCTATCTATCAGTGTTGCCAGATTATGTGAGAGAAACAAGCGACCATGTCTATGAAAACCTACATTCACTGTTTCTCATTGTCGCTCCCAGAAAGAGAGATTGATTGATTTGACCTACTTTTGCGCTGTGGTGATGTAATTAATTGGGAGCAGGTGTGTAAGATTCCAATAGTATAAACATTTTAATTGGCTTTCATATACTCTTAATATTTTTTTTTCAAATTAGATTTGGCCTTATATATCGAAATGTGCTCAGTTTTGGCTATTTTCTGGGTGCTAATTTCAATAAATTAATTAATGTATTTATTTGATTATTTAAGTGAATTGCTTTCACCTGCTGCTGCTGTGCGGAGTGTGCGCTACAGGGCATATCTCCGCCAAGCCAGGGTGACCTACCCAGGCTCATGAAATTCATATGCAGGCATAGTAGCCAATTAGAATGAAATCTGCAAAAACGGACTCATATACTGATACAGAACCATATATTGGCTATATATTATGGCTGTCGGGTGGAAATCTTTTATGTTCCTTTTTTATTATTATTTAAAAACAATTTAAAATCGTGAAAATAGCCAATCTACAAGCTGTAATTATTAATAATTAAGAAATACTATATTTTAAAGAGTTAAAAATCAACTAAAGTCATTATTAGTGCAAGTTCAAAAATAGCAGATCTACACGCTCAGAACGCGTGCATCGCAACACGTTGTGAGCTTGTAGATCTGCTATTTTCAAATAGCTTATAGGTATAAAATAGGGCTAAAGTGGTTAATGTATGTTTTATAATGATTTATATCTGCAAATTAACGAGTGACTAAACATTTCAAATAATTGTTGTGGAGTAAAAGTATAGACAATTGGAAATTCTCCAGTAAAGTAAAAGTACCTCAAAATTGTACTGAAGTACAGTACTTGAGTAAATGTACTTGTTACTTTACACCACTGCACGTCAGTGAAGAAAAAAAGAAAAAACGCTGGGAACATCCATTTACAAGTGACTTTGCAGGGAAACAAGCCCAAAGTTGCTTATAATAAGCAGACCTGGCTGCCCTATACCCTAGGCTGAAAGCAATCTCTCAAGAACAGCAGAGGGGGCGCTGTTTTTCCTTTTTATTTGTAAATGGGTTCCCACATTGGGCTGGGCATTAGCATTTCAATGGCAAGTCGGCTGACAGACTAAATGCCAACTTTTGCCAACCGAATACCAGTCTGTTGCAGTCTGAAGTAGTCTGAAATAGTCTGAACGCGTCTGTTTGGTGTGGATCCACCTTAGAACATCTCTCTGATCATCATCAGCGACCTAGCCGCCAAAGAGAGCGAGGTATGAATGAGATGAACAGCCACCTAGATTCACTAGGTGGCTGTTCATCTCCTTCATACCTCGCTCTCTTTTTGTCCTCAGATAAATTTTGCCTCTCCTTGTCAGCTATCCAGAAACAGCCTCTTGATACTTGGCCTCCTCAGACGCCCCTGTCCATGTTCATGTCTTTGACGAGACATTTCAGTAGTCTCAAAGCTGCCTCCTACCACCTTCATTCACTCTTTCACATCTGAAGCTGCACCATGGAATCCAACAGTGAATGATCATTCATTGCCTCACCGTTCACACTGTTGCTTCACTTAAAGAGACGGATGGCAGATGAACAGAGGACACTTTCTGCTAATTATATCTCCCTTTGGGTGTGCAGATAAAGAGCAATGCTACTCTCCTTCAGTCCAGTTCCTGAGTAACAGTCACCTGTCTTCCTGCACCATGCGTTTCACATCACAGATCCTACTTACTGGCAGAGTGCCAGTAGACAGGATATGGATACGTTTTACCTTTTTTTTCTTTAAACCCACACTCACCCACTCTCTCTCTTCACATGAGGCTGGCTTTAATCAGATTTAGGAGAAAAGCTCAAGGATTTGAGTTTTTGTGTGTGAGACGTGTAATATCATCAGCAAAGAGATTTGGAGCAGCCAAGCCCATTACTGTATTGAAAAGGGTGGTAATAGTATTTAGAAAAGTGGGGATTCAATGGGGACTGGTAATTCAGCTTATGATTTGCGTCATTTTCCGCTCCACAGTTTTAGCTGCAGTTATTGCACGTTCCCATTGGATCATTAAGTAAGGTGATGATTATTATTATTATATTACCAGATATGGTGTTCATGCTGCATAATGAGGTAATATTTAGTTTTATGAATGAACTTGAAGTTGGCATAATTCACTCTGCACACAGTGATAACAAGAAGGATGTTTTGAAGCCAAATTCTGTCTGTCTCAGTGCAGAAAAATACACTAAAGGGAGTGGGTTACCCGGCTCAAGACTGGGATGAAATCCCAGTTAAGAGCTGGCTACCTCTGTGGATCTCTGACATGTTGATTACAGCATAATGATGGAGGATAGAAGTGTGCGCACTCCGTGTAGCCGGTGGGAAATTGTTTAGGGAAGCAGTAGAAAAAACAGTTGACAGCTGGCTACCTGGCTCTATTTCCACTCATTTTGAATAAAACAAAAATAACTTTTTGAGAATATTCATTCTTTTTTAATTCCCCCAAATCAATTATTTTATTTAAATCAATATTTCATATAATAGATTCAATTGATTAGTTTGAGTAACTGCTGTAC
The DNA here is from genome assembly GCF_963454915.1 of Gymnoscopelus microlampas. NCBI lineage: Eukaryota > Metazoa > Chordata > Actinopteri > Myctophiformes > Myctophidae > Gymnoscopelus > Gymnoscopelus microlampas. The sequence continues at coordinate 40,278,033 of NC_139939.1, forward strand.
CCCTACTTCACTTACACCTCTATAGGGCATAGCAGTGGTGGCCATTTTGTGGTGCTATACCTATTGTACTGGTTGTCAGAGAACTCGTACCCGTTGCCAGAGTATCCTGTGCGGTAGCAATTATCATAGTAGCCAGAGGTACTCACAGTACTCAGACAGACAGATACAGACATTTCTGGATTTTCAGTTCTGGACAACCGCCGGTCCAACCGTATTCCCACTCGGCACAACACAAACCCCGGGTCATTGGCGACACACAGCAAGTTTGATCGGTCGGAGGGTGCCCGAGTTATGCCCCGGACAGATATACACACAGACAGAGCTTTTGTGAATTTTTGTTTAGTTGGATGAGCGAAAAGGAAAGCATAATGATATGTATCAAATATAAACTTCGAGAAACAAACTAATTAACTTCCTAAATAACTGTGGCTCAGTATACTTTTGAGGGCTTAATATTCTTGCATTTCCCTAGTGACAAATAAACCTTCTTGATTCTTCCTAAACGGATAAATCCAGTCAATTGCATCTCAGTCGGTAAGAAATGTATTATGCAAATAGAATCACACAAACATTGAAATTTTCAACTGCAGCAGCAAGTTCTCACAACTTTTACGGCTGGAATGGTACTGCAAAACATCCCTTCACATGTTCGGACCAATAGACTTGGGACAGTGCTGCTGCTGCGCTGCTTTCCGCCATGGTGCAAACATTCGAGTGGGTGAACAACACCCTGCTCTTATTGGTTCAGTTTTTGGGAGTATGCTGGTCTGATTGGTTGGCCAAGTCAGTCCCCAGAAATTGCCCATTCAGTCAGTCCCTCAGAAATCTCTCTAAGTGCATTAAAATGCATTGTAACATCCAAACGCTGGGAGAGAAAGTCAACGCGAAGATTCCATTCAGAGCTCTACACTAGAGCTGCCCTTGGTGAGGCCAGCTCTAAAAACAAACAAACACCAGCTTCACCGTTTCTTAGAACCTTTTCTTCAGGATGGTAGATCATCTGCTATTCTGATTTCTGTCAAGATGCACAGAGATGCCACACTTGGGGGCGTGTTTCTCTCTCTTCTTCTCACTATGCTGAAAAGCTGTGTTTACTGTACTGGAGTAGGGGATCTGCTGTTGTGTGCCAACAGACTTAATCTTTGATTGCTCAGCTGTGTGGTCCATGCACAGGATATTCTGCCTTCCACAACACGCGCTGTAGTGAGACTCTGGGAACAGGAATCCTCCTTGGATCTGTTCTTAGACAGGGGCGGTGGGGGCTGATATCTGTATATCTTTCTGCCTCTCTCTTCACTTTTCCATTTGTGGCGTGTCAGCTGTTCATGCATGGAGCCGGCTGTCTTACACAGCATCTTGGAGATTGCCAACCTTGACAGGATGTCAGCAGGACTGGTTGTCACATTACCGCTGGGAAATGTCTCAGTCAGGGGAATATTTTAAGTTATTTAAGAGGCATGTCTGCTGGGCCTGGTTGATTGGACTGGACTCTATTATTGTCAGTGGCAAGGAGAAAGCCAACCCTCTTCTCTGGCAATTTGTTAAAGCAGCCATGCAACCACTTTGTCCTATTTAGTACATTTATCAACGTCAATCATTGATCTATAGTTACTTAATTTTATACTGTTAATCATTTTGAAAATACATGCCGGTATCTGCATTGTCATTGAGAATAGTGGTTAAACTACATACTGTATGACAAAAGGATGCAATGACCTGCAAGGATGCCCATAAACACATTTTTATTCATTGTGCAATATGGAGCCCGTACTGATAAAACATGGGGAATTACGATAACAAGCTGTTGTGTTTCAGAATAAGGCAGCATCTCTCTCCCCTGTGGCACCTCCTCCTAATTCCCCATCCCTCGTCTGTCAGAAAATATAATGGGCACCCAACAGACTACAGCAGCCAAAGTGAGACAAATCAAACAACTGGGCTAACTACTGACAGACTGTTTCAGTTTTGCTATGTCAAGTGAAGAAGTACTGTAGTAGGTAGTAGACCAATTAGAATTAGCCTTTGCACAGATGCAGATCGATGTAATCGAAGTACAGTTGGGACTATCAATTATTTTTGGATATTAATATCACACTATGCAGCTTCAATTCATCACTGTAGTTCTGCATTATTGATCATTGGTGTTGAGAAGAGGAAGCTTCTCTTTACAGGGGGAAAAGCAAACGTCTTCTATTGGATGCAAGTTGAGTGCTTTTATAATAAGGCATCAGCATTATAGTGACAGATTGAGAAACATTGAATATGGAGCACAGTTCAGAGTTCAGACACTAATGTTGTGGCCCGTCTGTATTTTATTTTATTCGTATGTCTAATAGGCCTTGTCAAAAGTTTAAAGTGAATCAGCCGTTCACTAAGAGACAAGGGGGCGGGGGATGGTTGCCATCGACCAGGGCCACTATAAGCTTGCGCAAGCCCATTGAGGATGTGCCCCAGCTTTGATGCATGGCAGTTTCTTGACACTTTGTCACTACTGTCAAACTGTTTTTGGAGGATTTTTTGGTGTATGATTTTCTCCCGGTGCCTTCTTCCTCCTTGCTGTCACGTTTGCTTGCAAAAGTAGGAACCTTGCATGGATAATTGGATTATATTTTTCTTCTTCTGCCTGTTCATTAGTCGTAATATAGTAGTAAAATATACGCATAATTCTACTATACATTTATTTCAATCAGGTTTTATTGCCTTTTTGAAACTGGGGTATCTCACTTACTGTTGTTCAAGGTTTCACACTGGATTACTCCGAACATGAATAGAGAGTTGGGGTGGGGTGCTGGGTAAATGCTTAACGTTTACAGCGTTTGATTATTTTTTTCCCTGGTTTGTTCGTTCAAAAGCTTGTTTGACCGGGCCAAGTTGCTTTTTAGCAGCCTACTACCAGTAGCCTTGTGACTACGGTTGATCTTTGATGATACTGCGAGCTTTGCTGACACAACAACCGTCGTATTATGTCCTGGATGGAGGAAGTCTTGCATCCGCTGATGTGTTCAGCTGTCTGCACAACCCTCTGCGTTACATTGTGGTTGAGGTTGGTACTGTTCCCATATCAGGCAGTTTTGCAGCCAGTCACCAGTGCTCTCTGAGGTACACACACTACTATTATCGTGGCCGATATGTCGGGTAACTATATATTGGTCGGGCTCTAGTATGAATACTACACTACCTGTAGTAACGTTCTTCAAAGTTGAAGTAAGATGGTACTAGTGAGCAGAGGAAAGTATGACAAATGCCCTTTCACTGTAGGACACTCAACCCTCCTACCACAGTCTATATAGAAACACATCTTCAAGGAGAGGATGAGCGGGGATCAGGTGCTGCTTGTTGAAGCATCTGATTGCCCCTGGCTCACTCTGTCACCCAACAGTTGACCTTGCCACACATGCAGAGCTCGGCCTGATTTCAGTCATTTTACTCTGTCAACTCCTAAGCTACAAATAGAAACCCATCTCAGTCTCACATTATTTTACCGGGTGCACAGTAAAATCCTGAGCGTTCGTTTAACTCTGAGAGTCTACAAATGTAACCTCAATGATTTTTACAGTGTAGTACTTTAGAGATGTGTATCGGTGGGTCTAGTATACTTTTCCCATTGGAGTTTTTGTCTGTGTAGTCAATTTGTTGTTAAAACTGCAATCCATAATTCCTATCATATTCTGCAGAGTTAAAATCAATAGCATTGACACAAACATATAATATTTACTGAAGTGATAAATTGTACATTAAAATATTACGATACAACAGCAATCAACATATCGCAGTGTCTCCAACCACAGCAAATAGTGTCACTTTTATTAGTACCACAATACTCCATCATACAGATGGGTGAAATAGCCACTTATTAATTAAAATAAATTGAATTGGAGATTTAATTTAGATATCTACTTCAAAACAGGGTAACGGGTATATTAGGAGTGTCTCAACTTTGCAATAAATGAGGGTGTAGCAAATCCACCTTTTAAAGCGGGGTGACACCTAAAAATGGTCTTTGCTCGTTCACTTGGAAAGGAGACAGTTTAGGTGGTTCGGTCATCTAGTACGGATGCCTCCCGAGCGTCTCCCTAGGGAGGTCCTCGCCGCACGGGCGGGTGGGGAGAGAGTCAGCGCACTGAAGTTAAGGCACAGACTACTGTGTTGTTGACGGACAACGGCTGTACGCTTATGAGAAACAACAAAAATAAAACCTGGCAAAACAGTTGCGTGCATTTGCGCAAGATGAGGATAAAGGAAACATTCAGTCTAGATGTCCAGCTTGCTAATTCTCGCCTACTACTTTTGTATTTGAAACTTTAAATGTCTCTAAATATTATAAACTTTCAGGACAGCCTAAGTACTAATATAATTTATGAAAAGTCTACTATAGGCTACAGTGAAGTCGGACTGAATAATGACTGAAACATTTTTTCTTTTTTTACTCTCTTGGTGTGGGGATTATCTGGCACAGTAGTTGTGAATTAGCAAACTGGACATTTAGACTGAATGTTTCCTTTATCCTCATCTTGCGCAAATGCACGCAACTGTTTTCCCAGTTTTTATTTTTGTTGTTTCTCATAATACATTTTTAATTCCGGACTTTAACTTGTAACAGAGTACTTCTACATTGCAGTATTGATACTTTTATTAAGTAAAACATTTGAGTACTTTTTCCACCACTGAAAAGAACACACATTGTCTGCAGAGAATGGGGCTGTCAGCATTCATGCAAGGGGACAACTTCTTGCCACTTGGGCATGAAATTATCATATGGATGTGTTTTGTTCCCTCGATTTAGTTGAGTCTTATCAGATTTTGGAAAGAAATGATATCACAAAGGCTTTTGGGCTCTTTGGGGCCTATTGTGACTTTTTGTTTGGATTATTCTGTGCAACGTTGTGTGTCTAGTTGTCACAGTACAACACCCAAAGCTGTCATACATCAACAAATTGAGGGTGTGAGGATGCTTTGTTCCACCACCAGGGCCTGATGGATTGAATGTAAAATGAACACACCTGCATTGCACTACTTCCTTTCAGTTTTTCGGTTCTCTATATTTTAACTGTATGCCTATACTGTAGGTACTGTCAGATATTATGTAATCTCTCAAGACAGATTGGTTCCCAGATTGGATATGATGTGATTTCTTTTGGACTTTTTTTGGGCAGTTTTTTCTCATTTCTGTGAGATAGTAGACTACACATAATAACTACTAAAGTCCATCTCACTAAAGTCCAGTCTCGATTTTAGCCTTAGGTCCAATTGATACCAAATTGTCTGTGGATCATTATTGGACCAAGCTTATCAACACTGACACTATAATCAGCTTGTTGTTGTTGTTATCTTATTAGTTTAGAACAGGGGTCTTTAACGTTTTTCAGGCCAAGCAAGGACCCTTAGCTGATGGAGAGATGAAGCAGGGTCTCCCTACTACATATTATGTAAAATTATGTTGCATATTATAGGCCTTCTTTTTGAAAGCCTTCCATTCAGTCATACAGCTTGATAGCATGTTTATTGTGGTAGAGAAGTCAGAAACTCAACATTTTTGCGAGAAATGTGAATTTTGTGACCCAGACATAATCACTAAAATGTGACAGTACTGTATGGCACTGGCAGGTGTGGACAAAGTACACAACCCCTTTACTTCATTAGTCAAAGTATAGATACTCCTGGTCAAGTATTGCTCCACGACAAGTGAAAGTTACAGATTTGTACTTTAGTATGGTGTACTAACACTTTTTTTTAATTCCAAAGTATCATTTCTTCTTTAATGTTAACATTTACAGAACCCTAGGCTGTAACTCTCTGAAACCACCTAATGAATGTTTATTGTCCATTGCAAATTAGGTAAAACAGGTCTAGTGGTGATAGGTAAGGAATTCTCAGCCTGGTTATAATTATGAATTAATTATGAATTATATGGGAATTATGTGGATGCAACTGTTGTATTGTGTGTACGTGTCCTATTATAAGAAAAGTAAAGTTTGAAAAAAATATCATTATTCGCTTATACTCGCAAGAATAATTGCTGTAGAAATACTTGAAACATAGAGCAAAAGGTTACCTTTCCTAATCTTTGTCAAGCTACTAAAAATTGTCTTATCGACAAGCTGGGCTTCAATCACAGCATAGACACACAGTGCACACAAAGAAAGACATAACGTTATTGATTTTGTAAAACCTCTGAGTTCATATAGCCTTCAAAATGTAATAAAGAATGTTCTACTTTGTGGAGATGCTAATGAGTATAACGTTATCTTCGAAGGACTTACTTCCCATTCTTTAGCATTAATGACTTATATAACAAGTTGCACAATTTCTCCTCTTTACAGTAGAACTAATTGAACTCATTCCATTAAATGTTTTTTAACGCCAACTCTAACGGGTCATGTGATTAGTCATACACTCCCATACACACGTGTGCTTAAGCACACACATATACAATACAAAATATACCATTCACTTAGTGAGAAAATGTTTCCCAATCTATCTCCCAAATATAAGAAATAAAGAATTTGCACAACAAACTAAAAACAAGGACTATAAGGGTCAGATGATAATGAACACAAAAAAAGCAAGAGCTGCAGAATACAACAAATGGGAGACTAGAGCAGAGAAGACATCTCATGTCCTAAAAAATAGATGGCCAATGTACCAAATAGATTAATTTGGGGATCTACGGGTAACCTGTGCCCTGTCCTACACATCCAGGGTGCAGCTGGAGCAGGAACAATACAACATTCAAGATCAAAGCAATCCATGAGCGTTCACATTGACTTTTTAGTTTAACCCATTAAGACCTGAGGCCTACTCTACAAATGTCTTCTAAGTAAAACGTATGTTACTATACAGTTCTCAAACTTTCATGTCGAGGACCCCCAAAATGATATGTATTTGGCTGCGGACCCCCATATCAAAATATTTTGTTCCAGGGACCCCCAGAAGCAAAGATTTGAGTTAAAAATGTTCGCTCTAAAAATATATATATAAATATATATATATATAAAGATCAAAGATTTGGACACATTTTTGATTTTGAAAATGTTCTTAGTATAAAATAATGGTTAAAGTGGTTACACAAATGCTTTCCCTGTTCTAATGGGTTAAATTGCTCTCTGAAGAGCGAACCTGAGGAAGCCACGATGCGAAACACGTTCACTCCAATATTTTATGCAACTACAGTATATGAATTAAAAATTTATAGAAAGTTGATTTGAACACTTTAGTTTTTTGCTGGATTACTTTGATCTTGAATTTCAGATTAATTTGGGGATTTGCTGCACTCATCGCTATGGTGTCAAGGGAGGAAAAGATGCACAATCATTCAGTCAGTGTATGCTTTCGAAATTTTGCCTCACAATTTACACAGCCCACATCACAGTGTGGCTGCTCCTGCTTGCACGTGCATTTGTGTACACATGAGTGCCGGGAATCTATCCATGCACTGCATGTTTGTGAGACACGGACAGAGAGAGGGGGAGAAAGCAAGTGAGAAACAGAAAATAACCAGCGTAAGAGAGAGAGGGAGAAATCCATGAGTTTACAGCGTTCGTATAGATTACATTTATGTGCTATATTCTCCAGGTAGGGGCACTCTGGAATGAAATAAGTTATCCAAATAAGTAGCTGTGAAACATTAGCACAGGGAATACCTTGAGTTTTGGTGGGATACAGTTGCATGCATCCTTAGCACAGGGGCAGTACAAAAAAACTCCCTTCACCACTGGACACAGTCGAGTTTGCCAGTGACAGTGAGGCTGATTTATTGGAATGGAGGGAAGAGAAATAAGCATGGTGGGGGGCATGTAGTTTTCCCTCTCGTGCTATCAATTTGGGGAAATGCCGCAGGGCCGGTCAGTTGTCATCTGCGACACACACGCCAAGCTTAAAGTCGATCACTTGGACAGTGCCCGAGTTATGCCCCGGAGAGAGACGCTGAGGTGGTGCAGAAACGGAGCCTGTCTAATCTATTTCACAGGGCTGGTGACCATGGCAAGTAGCCACCATCCAGATATTGTGGGAGGGGCAAAAAAAAAGGCAAATCAGATACGCATCATCCGGTCTACCTCAAATTTGAATCATATTGAGGAGCCTCTAAACAACACAGGGCTAAAAGCGATTTCACTTTCACCCATAGGAGTGCCACAAATGCCAATTTGTTGCAGAAACATGATTTCTTTATTAATATTGAATTATTGATATTAATCAATATTCACCAAATTAGGTACACGTGTTCTTGGGAGTCATGTGACATCAGTGTCAACCATCTTTTTGATATTCCATATCGTTTGGTTTCTCATTTGCGCTCCTCTGAGCATATCTTTCTAGCCTGCTATTAAAATCTTATTTCCATATGGCTGTCTACATTATGGTTACATCTAAAGCATCGCAAGCAATTAGGGTAGTGTATGTTACTCTGAAGCCTGGAAATAAAGGAACTCGGCTGTCGTCTGTGCACTACCATTGAACTTAACTATCAGGGCCTGAGCAATTAATTACTGTGCATCACTAATAAACCCTGCTTTTAGGGATTAATTTTTTTTCTCCAAAAATGTGCCATGTAAAGACAAGAAATGAAGTGCACATGCGATGCGACCATCATTGAACCACATTTCACCATCAGTTATTTCCCTGTTTTAAAGGGCAAAACAAGATCATTCAGACATTACAATGAATCGCCTACTGATTCATTTCTGTAAACAAATAGTTTAAAGGCCTTGATGGTTTCATATTTTTCGAGTGATGAGAGAGATATGTTATGCGTCTCTGCTGTGTACTCTGCATCCCAAGAACATTACTGTTGTCTGATATGACATCAAAGTCTTTATATGCACATACATTTGGTGCATAGTTTGCTGGGAGGTAACTACATCTTGTTTTCCACCATGGCTCTGTCCATTCTTTTCTAGTAAGTTGTCCTATTAAACTTTTCAACAAATAAAAAGAACGAGGGCCGCACTCAGAAATAAATGTTTCCTTTTATTCTTCCATATGCACAAGTCAATCACAAAGGTTTCTGCTATCTAGCCTTCATCAGTGTGTCACACTGCCACACGCTGCTGGATAGCCGAAATGTTTGTGATCGACTTATGGTAGAATAAAAGGAAAGGGTGCGACACTCATTATTTTTAATAGGTAACTACTTAGTACATCTCACATAAATCTGTTCCTCTACACTTTGTTTTTGGTGAGCATTTTTGTGTCTTAAATTTTCTTGGCTGTGAAACAGATTTTGTGCTTTCACTTTATTTGTTTATTTTGAGGACACCGCATATGAATGGACAGTACAATCAATGTAATGTAAATACACCGGATTTAGCAAAGATACTAATTTACAGTCGCAGTCCCCACAAAAAAAACATAAAAACAAGCAGATAGAAAATTGTACACAATTCTCACATTCTCAACAGCTTGTGGTGCGGGCCCTCATAACTGGAGGAAAACTGCATTAAGTACCACATTAATGTGATTTATAAGCACATCATGAGCTAATATAGATTTCTCTCTCCCCGTCTACTTTATTTTGAGCGTCCTACATGATGTAGCTTCCCCAAAGCAATTGGTAGATTGGCCTCCGTTCATCAATTCTCTCCCTCTCTCTCGCTCACCCTCATAATCTCCCCCATCCCTTTCATGGCTGACCCTGCTGTTCAGACACTATGAAAACATATAGTTCTTTATTTTTTTACTGTTGTGGCGCAACATTGCTTTCTTGTTGTAGAACACCCACGCCTCACTCTGAGAAATATCAATTCACATTCTGACCACCACCACTGCGGCCACCCTGACCCAGGGCCACAAACTGTTAACCACACGACCGCTCACACTCCCTTCCTCCCTTCTCTGTGCAGAGCTTTTCTGCAGCTGTGTGTGTTCTAGACTTCCAGACAGAATGCAGGGGGGTGCGGGGCTGGCTGAGATCAGGCAAGGTGTTCAGCTCTGAGTATAGGACACAGTGCTGCTTTTTCTCACATTCTCCAGATCCAACTCCAGTAAAACAAGTACAGAAGAGAGATCCTGTTGCGGTACAGTCGCTAGCTAGCTCCGGCACTGTAGCACTCGCCACTGGCTATGCTGGAGCACTGGCAGTGAGGTGTTCCCGTTTGCTTCATGTCTGTTGTGTTTTTTTCCCTCTCCAATCATATGTGCACACATGCAGGCAGAGGAGACGAGAGGGACGCGGATGCAGACATAAGGGACTCACAGGAGCTGCTTCAGGTAAGATTAATTATTTCAGCTGGCAGTTACTGAGGTAAAGCCAGAGAGTGCTCTCCCCCTACTTTGCTGAGATGCTTCAGACGTTGTTTTAATGTATTTAATGAATGCAAGTGCCTTGAAATACCAGCTACAAACTCTTGTAGTGTGCCACCTGTCACATGGGATATTGGGACTGTGTTTTTGAAACAATGCATTATGGGTTATCATGCCACCTGCATGCAGCATGCTAATGAGCAAACAAGGCGTAACTTTTGAAAAGCACTGCTCTACATAATTTCACAGCCTGTTGCTATGGACAAGAGATTAGTTAATTAATTTAACTGTGTGTGTGTGTGTGTGTGTGTGTGTGTGTGTGTGTGTGTGTGGGAGAGATGGGGTAGGTTTCATAAACACTATGAAAGAGATTAATACATTTATGATAAGAGTTGAATTAAATTAGGTTTACTTTTAAAGCTGCATGAAGGGATTTTTGTTTTCTTAAAGTAAGTGTTAAATAGCTCTATATTCTGATACTGTTGTAAACATTGCTAGAGTGTTTGTCGAGATACTGATTTAATCCGATCAGGAGAGAAACTTCATAGAGGATACAGGATAAACAAGTGAAATTGGAAGGATATATGACACAAAGAAATGAGCAGACAAAATTGGAACTGGAACACTATAATACTGAAGTTGATAAATGGGTACTCTCTTCTGATTGGATGAAATTGGCAACCCACCTGGAAATGTATTTTCTCTTTCTTAAAGAGACGGAGAGAGGGGGAGACCCTTGTGAACAAACGATCTATAGCAATGATTACTATCTGGATGGTAATTTGTTTTAACCAAAAATATCACTTACACTACCTTTAATGTACATCGGTGATCAGAGATTGCTTGTATGTCTGGACTGTGCACATTGTTTATGAAAACAACATATGGGGCACTCAAAGCCATTAAGAAAGTAATGAAATGTGCTAAATGATTGCTTATTTCATTTCTGCACTCATTAACTAAGTGAGACCATTGTGTGTATGTGTTGCATGAGTGCATTTGTGCATCATTTGGGTCATCTGTTCCTGTGAGGTAAATTGATGTACAGTTTCTTGGCTCAGTACACAAAGTGGGTACAGAAGTTTGGCAAGTGAATGTTTGAAGCCCATTTGATGTCATTTTCTGGATTGCAAAAGGTCTCTCCCTATATATATATATATATATATATATATATATATAATGGTAACACACAGAGTTAAATTAAGTAACTGTGTGTGTGTGTGTGGGGGGGGGGGGGGACAGAATGGGGTTAAAATAGAAGCCATGGCTTGCACTGTGCTTTTGGCTTAGTATAGCCATTGACCCTTGGTTCCCCATCCCTAGTACTCCACCACTGATTCAAGCTTCCCTCTTTGTAATGTAGAAATACTCCAAAAGTCATTTAAGGTGAACAAAGTCTGGCATTTTTCTACAGAAATACGGTTACCATTCAATTTATAGCCTCCCCACCATTTAAGAGTGTGTCCAAATGGCTGTCTTCCTGAGACTAACTGCCCGTCCTAGATCAGATAAAGCACGTTCAGTGTTCCCTAGCAAGATAGATTGCTACATTTGCATGCCGGCCTGTCACTTTCAGCACCGTCTGCCTTCCTTCTTCCTTACTGTCCTCTCCAGTCTCTCTCTCTCTGTCTATGCCTTTTCTGACATTTGGCTGGCTCTTATGAGAGGAGCACTACATAAATTACCAGTAAGTCCGGGTGGGGCGGAACGGGGGTAGCATGGCGGCTAATGTATTATTCACAGTTGACTGACAGCGCTCATTAATTAATTGCCCCTCCTCTGAAGGGGCGCTGGAGTGGTTTAGGGAGACAGTGGCCCATGCAAATAAAACAGTGGGTTGTGGCGGCTAATGAATAGGCTGCCACGGTAAGCCTTCCCCATCGTTAATATGTCAGTGGTTCATTGTGGTTGAAATGACACAGGGCTGAAGATCTTCATCACCGGTCTGACCTGATTGCTGGAAGAGTAACTGTTAGACAGGATTTCACGTTTACTAGATCGCTCACAACACGTCGCGATGCGAAGTGTTGTGTGCTTGTAGATCTGTGCTTGTAGATCTGACATATGATAACTTGTGAAATGGGACATTCTGCATAATGAGTGGCCTACTTTAACTTTTTGTACTTTAAGTATATTTTGATGCCAATACTGTTGTACTTTTACAAACATTTTGATTACCTTTTACTTGTAACACAGTGTTTCTACGTTGCAGTATCGATACTTTAAAGGCATTGTAGGGAGTTCAGACATAATCAAAGAAAAAAACTGTTGTCAAACACCGCCCCTCCAGCAGTTCTTTTCCCCGACCACCAGGGGGTGACGCAGGGGGGACTTTTTAAATGAGTCATGCCCAAAATAGGTTGCCTTATGCGGATACAATTCGCGGAAATGCCCGACCCTACGGTTCTCTGAATTTATATTTTTAAATAGGCTCTTTCATGATAAATTGACCACATATATGAAGCTAAACAACTAAATTCTATCCAAACGATTTTTTAAAAGTAAATTATGTGCCTCAAAAAAGAAGTTTGAGAGCGTTTTAAAACCGAAAGTAAAAAGTTGATACGGGCACGGACGCGCACGGACACGCACATGCGTGCGTTAATTTACGACCCGGACATAAACAACATGAACATAAACAGAAGGGAAAATACGGATTTCAGACAGAGGACTGTGTTTCAATGAAGGAAAACACCCCAGCATCATTATATAGTGGCTGATAGAGGGGAGAAAATGCAAAAAATATATATATACATATTTTTTAAATTTAGGCTTAATGTTCCCTACAATCCCTTTAATACTTTTTTCACCACTGGTATTTGGGCATAACTATCAACCCAGGATTCCATATTTGGACATGGTTGGCCCATCGTGACCTCATCACGATGTCAGGAGGACTTCCGAACGGCTCAACTGGACTGGAATCGGAGTGAACGTGGTTGGCTTATAGGGATCCATATATGGTTATGGGCTGACGCCTTAGGGACAGGCGTCATGGGCTAACTAAATTGAGACTGGCGTCATGGACTGACGGATAGATTGGATGTCATATACACCATATTAGGGCAATGAGGGCATAGATGTTGGACACCCCAAATGACATCATCAGGATGACAGCTAACTGCATAAAAGAGGGCGATCAGTGTAGAGCGAACCCAGCATCGAGCCTCGAGTCTATTTTTTTTTCCTGTAGCTTTGTGGTACATGGTGTCCTACATCACGCTGACTGATAAGTCTGCATACCAATATGAGACATTATGTGTATGTTTTCTGCAGGATTCCATAAAGTGTCTGCTACACCATTATAAAAGCCACGCATAATGGTTTTATAGCTGTCACGCGTTCCGTCCGTCACAGGGCCCCGATAATGCTTTATAATCCATAAATAAGTATGTCACTGTCTGCAAATTTGCTACACAGCTCAAATGCTGTCTCTGGCATAGTTTAATCAGTCATTTGCACCGGACTCACTAACGCAATAATTTAGGATTAGGTGGCCCTGTAAATAGTGGACCAAATGAATGGCCAAGAGACATTTTAAGATTTTGTCCGTCACAGGGCCCCGATAATGCTTTATAATCCATAAATAAGTATGTCACTGTCTGCAAATTTGCTACACAGCTCAACTCAACGCAACAGCGGGGGGTAAAAGTGCAACAGCCAGTGTGCAGAAATTAAACAATAATTGTCAGTAGTTTTACAATTGAAATAAATAAATAAAATACACTAATTAAGTGAACGTGCAACAGCAGCTATGCATAAAAAAGTACAACATTTTGTGTCCAGTAATACAATATCTCAATTGAAATATCTCAAATTAGCCTATACGCTCCAAAAAATATAATGGATGAGCAACGCCATTGATGCTGCGCTATACTTTAATACAGTGGTTCTCAACCTGGGGGTCGCGACCCCCAGGGGGGTCGCCAAATAATTTGGGGGGGGGTCGCCAGATTTTTTGGTGAATTTGAAAAAAAAAAAAAAGAATTTTTTTTTTTTTTTTTTTTTTTAACAAAATCATTTTTTATGTTATAATTAATTCATGTTTTATCAGTTAATTTCCCTCAATTTACCCACTTTTTGCAAAAATGTTTTGATAATAAACAATTATCAAATAACCTATTATAATTAAAAAACCTTCGCGCGCGCGAACGGGACCGCGCGCGTGCACGCGGGGGGTCGCGGGAAATAATATCATTATTTTGGGGGTCGCGGCCTGAAAAGGTTGAGAACCCCTGCTTTAATAGCTGCTGTGTAGGCTTTACAGATACAAAAAAAACATACCTCTATACTTTGTCTCCATTCCTCATCTTTTCTCTTCTTTCTAAACTGACCCTGGTTGCTTTTAAAGCCATTGAAATGTCCATCCATAAAAACATACCTCTATACTTAGTTTTATTTCTCAACTTTTCTCTTCTTTCGAAACTGTGACCTCGGTGGCTTTCAAAGCCATTGAAATTTCGGGCCGGTCTAAAGTTTTCATTCCACTGGCAGAAAATGTCAATAGATTCAGTTTCTGTCTACTGGTACACAAGTACTACCCACCTCTCTATCTCTCTCTCTCTCTCACACACACACAAACACACACAGATGGCACCCTAGGAAACTGCCTAGGTTGCCTATGCCTACAAACCCCTCTGTTTATGACAGTGTCGCTCATAGAAAATAACAGATTTTCAAGCTAGCTAGTTTGTAAGTCAGCTTGAATCTCAGTTTTTCTCATAGACATATTGTCATGCGATGGAGTTTAAAATGGGCTTTACAGTTAATAAACTCTACCCTCCTAAAACACCACCTGTTCTCTTGCTTAGTTTTTCATCCTCCACTACATGCTGTCCTCTCTTCTGACCTTATTCTTCTTTCAGCAACGCATACATCACATCTTGGTCCCAGGGGTTCTTCACCTCACAGCTAAGCTGAGCACCCAGCATCTACCTTCCAGCCATATTACATCCACAAATACACTCATAGTCACAGATATATAGTATGGCCATGGGAGCCTACCACACTGAACAACAAACCTCAGATGTACAGTATGTACAAGTAGACGAGAGGGAGGGAGGGAGGGAGAGAGAGAGTCTTCCCAAGGCAAGTTGTTGCATGTTGTGGCAGGTGCACTGACCTTCACATCATTAGCCTACTGAGCTCAAGGAAGCTAAGGTGGCAAATTTATTTTACTCTACCCGGCAAGGCTGCAACATTTAGTGTTAATCTAACTCAGAAAGTGTATGAACTGACCCATAACAATCCAGATTTCAATGTGTGGGGCGAGATGTAATGCTTAGAAATAATCAGTGTTTGCAGAGTTAAAACTGCAACAATCTGTGATTAGTTTTTCAACAAAATATTAACATTCATAATGAAATTTGTGCGTGCGTGTGTGTGTGCGTGCGTGCGAGCGAGCGCAAACTTGCAGTGAATTTGCAAGAGATGGAAATGACAAATGACTTTCACCATCTGTAACGGCTGTTCCAAAGGTGGGCATTTTTTCAGTTTTTGTTTGTTCTCCATATGGTTTTGGGCCTCCTGTGAGATGGAGCTTTGGAAGTGGAAATTCCAGGCGTGTGAGTTAATGGAGAGCTAACAATGTCCCCAGAGCCCTCTTTGCTCCACATTGACAGTGGCAGACAGACAGGAGCTTGGTGATCACACAGACAAACACAGCAACTCTTTACTTGGAATGTTGGAGAGACAAGATTTCATTCTCATTACTGCTTCTGGCAGCTGTGAAAGACAATAATTCTGAAATATTTGTGTGAAATAAGGGTTTCGACACCATATTATAGAGACTGCACTTGTTATAGTCGCATACAATCATGTAATGATCGCTGACACTGGTGACGGTTCCATACTTGAGTGCAACATTTGATACCACTGATCATAATATTCTTATCAATAGATCACAGCAGTGGTTTGGCATCTGTTAATGCTTTGCAATGGTTTACATCATATTTGACACATTGTAGTTTCTTGTGGAGTGCCTCAAGGTAAGATTTGAGGTCCAAGACTTTTTTTCCTTATGTTTCCTTATATGTTATACACAGACACAAGCTGTTCTTCCATTGTTACAGACGATATACAATTATGTCCTCTGGTCCTCCCAACAACCATACAAACTTGTCCCATTTAGGTGACTGTCTATAGCTAATATTAAAAACGGAAAGTTCTCAGAATTGCCCCAGACCTGTTACATTCTCAAATTCAGTTATCTCTTGGTACTTTATCGAAAAATGTCAGTCCTGTTGGCAAAAATCTCAAGTCTTATTTCATCCAAACCGAAATTTTAGAGCCTCGTTACAAGTTTTTATCATTTCAGTAATATATCCTGGATCAGATCAATTTTGAATGTTAAAGACTCCACAATCTTCATACATGCTTTTATTTTAACATAGTTTAAAAGGGGTGTTATTATTGTTAGCTAAAATAAGTGCTAATTGCAAACCTGTCTGCCCCGGAAGGGCACCCCTCTTTTGTGATCTTTCCCAGGGTTTCTGCCTTTCTTTTCCTGTCAATGTGTTTTTTTCTTGGGCGTTTTTCCCTGTAAGGGGGTGTCGTTTGGTTTACTTTGTTAATCTTCTTGTTAACTTTTTATTGTTGATTCTCTTAACAATAATAATAATAATGGACAGATGTATTTTGTAATTATGTGGAAATCGCTGAAGGCAGGGACATTCTCTATAATCTTGGACTGCTTCAACAAAATATCGTCTTAAACAATTCATCAGTTAATCATTCCATTCGTTGTGCACCAACTGTCAACACCATCAACTGTCTACTTCTCAATGAATATTACTAGTAATGAGTCATGAAACATGTATGCACTTCTGCCATTTGAAATCAAGTTGAAACAACGCAGATGGCGTTATGAGCCCTGAGGGACAGGACGAAGCTTTTCAACTGTTTCGAGTTTTGCTGCAGGCGCTGAAAGCAACTCTTCTCTCTCTGGGCTAGAAATATATGAAGGTGAGGGGTGGAATGTGGGTTGAGGAGTAGCGGAGATTACCTCTTTATTGAAATGCCCCTGACTGAAATAATGGACATGTCAATATGAAACATTACCATCTATATACTGTTCTTGAGTTGACTCAAGAGGGGCTTTGGTTCAGCCTACTCTTCCCCAGCACACTACCGTAAAATGGCTCATTAGTAACGTTGAGGTGTCACATACTGAAGGACAAACGTATTGGCTCTGCGGCTGTACCTGCACTGTCATAAACCATTAGGGACTGAGTGAGGGTTGAGAGCTCTCTCGGGCTAACAAATTGAAATGAAGTGAATTAGCATCAGCTCCAAATGAGTGGGAGAGAGAAGACCGAGCAAGCTCTGAAACCAGAGCAGAAGCAATAGGATGCGGTTTGAATACTGTTGTGACAATAATTAATCAAGATTATATTTGGAAAGATTTGCCAGGATGAATTGCTCAATGTCATCGTCTTCTTCAAATGTGCTTAGGGTGGCACAGTGGCTTGGATGGTTACAGTTACTGTCAGTGTCCAGTAACTGGAATGTCCAATCTCACAGTGTTGAATGAGAGCAAGTTCAAGTGATATACCTAGCGGGAGGAAGCCCTGACCTATCCTCACCTATATTTTCTAATCTATTGCATACATGAATGGATTCAGCAAATAATATAAGTCCAACTTTTTAGTGGCTGAACTGGATCATGGTGTTGGTTGGTCGATCCGGCCACTTTATTTCCAAACAAGATATCTTGGTAACTACGGGCTGGATTATGGAATTTGCTGTGCACCTTCATGCTCCACCGAGGGCTAAAACAACTGATTTTGTTGATCCCAAAATGAGCACAGTACACACACACACACACACACACACACACACACACACACACACACACACACACACACACACACACACACACACACACACACACACACACACACACACACAGTTCTGCCACTCATCATTATATTATACTTTTGTATACCTTGTATTTTGTTTAATTTTTAGACCCACTAGTGAGGGCATGGAGCTCTGAGGATGGAAATGTCGGTTGGCTCAAACAACTTGGTCTTGTTGGGTGTAGCAGCGCAGCCTCTAGAGGCTGCTAGTGGTGCTTTTATTTAGACTCTTGTTACTGAATGCTTGCAAAACCAGTGTTGCGAGTTTTGCAGCATTTGTTGTAGATTACTTAACAGTACTTGTGTTTAGTACTAATGCAGGATATATGCAGCATAAATGCACAAACTTATGCTTTGTAGGTGTCTTAGGGGGATATGGAAAGTAGAGAAATCACTACATTGCATATTACATAATTTTTCCGAAGTTACATAAATTAAGTATTGAGATTTCTCTTCTCCAAAATGTTAAAGTAAAGCACCACAGTGTTAAAGTAAAGCACCACAGTTCTGTTCTGATTAACAAACTAACCCAGAACAATAACAGCAGCAACAAAACGGCTGAGTTTGTATTCTGCTCAGGGAGGAAGATCTCTCTTGCTGTGTAACATCACTAATTATTAAGTAACTAAAAATGTAGTAATACACCCAGTGCATCTCCTCACTGTCAGGAGCCTTTCATATACTGAAAATAATTGTATTGTGTCTACATTATATATATATATATATACTGCATATAAATCTTATATCAAAATTCCCTTGTGGGTGGATGGTTTGTGGGCATGAGAAACGTAACATGCCTATACTGTATATGGAGACCACTTTAAACTAGATTTGAAAATACTACATAGTATAATACTATTGTTTGGCTCTATCGAATGAATCTGCTTTTTGGATATTTAAGCTGCTCTCGGAAATGAGGAAGTACTTGCAAAACATTTCTTCTCACTGTCTCCTCCATCCACCAAACCCATCATTTTCTGTCTGCCTCTATCCCCCTCTCTTTCCCACCTTGTCGTTTGCTCCCATCAGCTTAGAGAGAAAAATAGATTGTTTCCTGCCTCACAAAATCAATTTGTGTCAGCGCACCAGGGTTCTCCTGTGGAAGAAAGCGCTAGCACCAAGGAAGAACACTTGGTATTCAGGAAATAAAATAATGGGTGGCCGTAAATTCTATGGACGGGGGCCTTGTCTGCATCACTTAGGCACAGAGAGATTTGTACCAGATACATCTTGTTAGCATCTTCTACGCTAGCACTGATTGTCCCTGTGTGGCTTCACATCCTCTTATAGCCTCACTGTTCTAAACTGTATTTCCATCTTTATATCGGTTGTACACAAGTGACAGCGAAGTTGACCTAATGCCTGTAAATCGAGTTGGCATGATGGTCTAGTGTGGCTAGTGTGGCTCAACTCTCAATCTAGGGCCAAAAAAATAATCTTCACGTTAAACGTCTTATCAGGGATTACTTTAGGCTAGACAAGTAGTTGCCTAGACTGAAATAGAGAACAACTATGGACACTGAACTGTAGCTCAACTCACTCATTCCAAGTTGCTCTAGATGAGAATCGGCTAAATGCAGAGAACAGGAGGTGTAATTCAATTCAATGACATCATTCATGGTTTTGTTTTTCCCCACATGATGGCTGCCTAGAGAGTATCTCGCTAATGAGAATTTTGTGCATATTAACTAACTTGCTGTAAGTTGTTTTGATACAGGACTACTATGTCTGGACTTCAGAGAATGTTTTCCCCCTCTGTGCCAAGCACACCAGGAGATTAATATGCTACATCTGCCTTTCACATCTGCCTCGACGTCCCATGATATCGGCCCATCGTTTCTAACAAACTACCCCATGCTGAGATATTTCTGAACACTCTAAATATAGTGATTTTTCATTTCCTTCTCACTCTCCCTTTATTTATTTATTTATTTCCCCATCACCGCAAGGCATAACCGCATCCAGGTAGACACACATACAGCAGGCTTTTTGAAATTCATGAGGAGTAGAGAGGACGGGAAATGGAGACGGGTGGGGGGGAAAGAGAGGCACTTTTTTCAACAGCAGGTTCATGAGCGGCGGGGGCCATTTGTAAAAAAGCCGTTCAGATGAATACATATGAAATAAATGTTAACTCTACTGACAGCCTATTAATAAAAGGCCTCTGTGTTTGATTTAGAAGCGAGGCAACGGAACGTGCCAGTTGAGGTGGCATGCTATTAGCAGGCAGAGAAGGAAGGGTGATGGAAGGTGCGGAGAGGGGGGTGGGGAGGTCCTTATCTCTGGCAAACTGATGTCTTTTCGGGGGCCTCCTTGACTCCCTGAGGTTGCTCTGGCCTTCCCTTTATCACAAGTCATACACGCTGGATGGATTAGCCACCGGGTCTCCACAGGATCAGTCGAAGAAACGACAACTATACTCAGTGGTTTGTGAATCGATTGTATCCTCAAATGAGTTATGATCTAGCAGATGTGGTCAATTCTAGTGGTTGGAGGACTAAATTAGATTAGAGGGCAGGGATCCAGACTATTTCCAACTGTTTAGTCTCATCTTGTGATCATTTCTGGAGATGGTGCGACTAAAATGTATAAATAGTCGCACCTGTGCAACTTGCAAATACACCTCCATTTTTTATTATCATTGTATGTTTGAACAATACCAAAAGCTCGACTGGTTATCTAAACCTAACCATAACGACTAGGACTCACACATATGTAGTGAGTATCTATGGGGACGTATCTAACAAAGTGCTGCCTGTAGCTACGGTGTCACAGGTGCCGCTCCGCACAGGTGTTAAATCCATTTGAAGAACATGCTAAATCTGCACAGTATAACTCACTCAGTAGCAAGGTTATTATTGTTAATATAATAAGACTATTGAAATAATGAAAACTATACTTTACGAAACATTTTTGTTAAAGCAGCGCTATGTAACTTTACTCTTCTACCCTGGATTTGAACCAGTTTTCCTGCTGAAGTGCTGAAATGTTTACCATTGAGCTAATAGAGCCGACCTGCTTGCTCGGGGATAAATTGAATCTCTTCAAAATTCGTGTCAGATCCTGTGTGTAGGTGAGACATGACCATTGACATGATCTAAATGTCTCAATAGAAGAGCAGGGAGACAAAATACAGCCACCCCAATTGTATAAGTTACAGTATATTGTATTAACATACTCTACCATACAGATTGGACAAAATTCCATTTTATTCATAAAACAAAGTTACATAGTGAGGCTTTAACTGAAATGAAAATAGACCCCTTATCAGATAACGTAAAAAAATGCAAAACTATAGTGACCTCAGTAGTTGTCAAAAACAAAGTGATGTCATTTTTTGTTCTCCCCCCACACACCCCTCAAGATGACAGCTAGTGCCGGTAGATTTAGAACAATAGTCTTAAGTATTTATTTCACAAAATAGTCTCCCACTCTCTCTCACGCACCTGCACATGACAGCTGTTGTCAGTAGATTTGATACATTCACAATGATGGCTTACACCTACGGTGTCCAGCTGGTGCAGGGGAAAAGTTCCTGCACACCTCTGCGGAGACTAGGGGTTTGAATCCTCTGTGGTGCATCTGGCTTGGCCAGGCGCTCCAACAAACAACAATTGGCTCTATTAGAGAGTGGGAAGCTAGGCATCAAGGCCATTGTCTGTCACTGCACTAGCCACTCCTACAGATTAGATCAGGGGTCTTGAACGTTTTTCAAGGATTCCTAAGCTGAAAGAGAGATGATCATATTGTATAACATTTTGTTGTAGATTAAACTTTTTCATAGACATCTTCATAGACCTGTTTGACAGCACTATCATCAGTGTTGTGTACTTTTTTTTTTTTTGGATTCACGTTAATATGTATTTTCAGATATTTAACCACTTAAACCCTCAATAGTTACTCTTTTTCCCTTTACACCAAATATCTTTGATGCTGGAGAAGTGGTTAATGTAAAAAACCTTTATCGATCCTGTGAGGGAAATTTAATCGTCATAGCAGCACTGCAGTATGGAACAGATAGGGGTAAAGAGATACTTCTACGCTTCAAGAATAAAGTATAATAAATAATGGGAGAGAAATGAGTAGTGAATGAAATGAGCAGGAATTAGAAATAAGATACCAAAATTCCAAACTTGTCTGCATTTGGACCTGCATTGAATCCATGAACTTGGATGGATTTGTAGGGTGTATCAGCCTCAGTATTAACAGGTGTAAATATAGTCAAAATGTGAAGGCTTGTCTACACCCTCCCACAGACCAACTGTAGGGGTTGGCAGTGACTACTGAAGGATTACACGTGTGTGGGGAAAATTAGGAATTGGCATAATGAAAAGGGAAAAAGGAAAAAAGATTGGGAAAGAATCATCTCCTAGTCATCACAGCTTGACAGTCTTTGTTCTCATGACTTTCATTTACAAAAGAGAGTCATTCACACGACCAAATGCTGACTAAAACTGGTCTGAGAAAATAACTACAAACATGATCATTTTGTTTCAGGCATTTTTCTTTTTCACTTATTAAGTGCTCGCTCAGGGCAGATGACACTCTATGGCGGAAAGGAGAAAATAATAAAAGGAGAAATACAATATTAACAGTGGAGAAGAGCCTGTGGCGGCGCCTGCAATCAGGAAGCCTCACACAGAGCCAGTCCCATTGACGCAGTGTTGATGCTTGGAGCTGTTGGTTTACCGAGCAGGGGAAAGTGGCTGCTGTTTACCCCTCACTGGCCCCTCCAAACACTGCTCTGCAGAACCTGCTGCGTCTGCCGTTTCCCTGCCGACCTGAAAAATCCAGTGTGCACAATTTACCCATCTGCCGGCCTGCTGGCATGTCGTACAGTTCAAACATCAGAGGCTAGGAGAGTGATAAACAACTCTGGTAATGCGTCACACTATATAATGACCTCATTCTAGTGTTGTAACCTGTGTTTAAACTCAGATTTGCACTGCAGCACTGTGTTGAAGTGTAATGTGTCATACGTAATGTGCTTCATTAGTACACAATGATACTGTGTTAGTATATAGCCTCCTGGAAATCCCCCCAATAGATAATGAACAATCATAGGTAGAAGAGAAGCTACTTAATTAACATGGGAAAACTTATTGAAGTACAAAATAAAGCTTGTGGTGCAGGCTGAATATTTCCCTTACGGTGTACTTTGTTAGTGTTACATTAGTTACATTAATGGTAAAAATTTGCTGCACAACCAATCATTTTGTACACTTTATTATCTCTGCCAGGCACAGATCTTGCATTCGTTCGCCCCTTTGTGTGTCTGTGTGTCTGTCTGCAGCTAATCTCACTATATACTAGTTCTTCTACTACTTCTACTGTACTTCTTGTACGCTGGCCACATTTGAGTACACAACATTCTCACCGTTAACCCTGGTGCCCAGCACATTTTGGGATCTCTTGCTGTCAAGCCCAACTCACATTACAAGATAATCGGGGATATCTGAGGTCGGGAACGTCCCTCCCGACAGTCGGGACTTTGTACTAGGCCATCTTATAAATGCTGCTGTCATAATATAACAATATTGATGTTAACAATTTCCTCCCTGGCGGCACCGTGTATCTGCCTCGATGTAATCATTAGTTTATTTTTTAAGCTTTTGCCTTTAACAAAGCAGAGTTGTAGCATGTCTAGGTACTCATCTGTGTCATGGGCTGGGTTATTTTTTCAGATTTGTCCAAGATCACAATGGTGGATGGAGAGTTGACACATTTTCTCCAGTCAAATACTTAACACCAGACAGTTTCATTGGACACAACCTACAGTACATGCAACTTTCCCATCTTCTTTCAAATCAGAGTATCAAACGTTTCTCTTTTTTCTAACCAACATTGTGTGTATTCACTGCATTGGGAAGTGGACCCACAATGCCAGGCTGCTGACCAGCGCTTCAGGCCCGCAAATCGACGGGCACATACTGTATTTGTTCTGGCTTAAAGCAATATTTTATTAAGGCTAAGGCATGATAGTAATTTGGGTGCAAAATTGACATGTGTAAAATTAAATGTAAATGTCTCAATAAAGAAATATGTCTATATATTTTATAATTAACAGTTTAAACATTTAGCATTTAGTAAATGTTTATTAGTGGCAGCACCCTTTAATAGACTAGCTGACTAGCCGCGTAGATCTCTATAATATGCATTTGAAGTTTGTTTCCCAATCTTTGGTCGCATTCAATGGATGTTCACAAGAAAAAGCTAAAATGCTAAATCAATGTGGAAGCTTTTTCAATT
Source organism: Gymnoscopelus microlampas (assembly GCF_963454915.1). Lineage (NCBI taxonomy): Eukaryota > Metazoa > Chordata > Actinopteri > Myctophiformes > Myctophidae > Gymnoscopelus > Gymnoscopelus microlampas. The sequence goes on from NC_139939.1 coordinate 40,302,380, forward strand.
AATTTAAAGTAAGGAAACATATACTCATTAAGTAAGACTTGTGTTGCAATTTATGTTGTAATGATCCCTGTTTACTGTTATTTTCTGAGTAAACATAATGTAAAAAGCCATGCATGAAATCAATCTTTAACATTTTACTGTAACATACCCCAAAGCCATATGTAATGGGGTTAGCATAACGCCATGTAGCACACAATTTGATATACACAATTTTAATGCAGTGAGCGAGAGAGGAGCAGAGAGAGAGCGCGAGACGACAAAGCGTTTAGTTGAGCGAGAGAAAAGCAATGGAGATAAGTTCAAAGCCATGTGAAATATGTACAGCAATGCATTACGCTGTCACAGTGAAGAAGTAGGTCTACAGAAAGGGGCTAGGCTACTTCTCAGTGGGGGGACGGTTCCTATTATTAGATAATGTTCAGAAAGCGCCGTCATGGATTCAAGCTCTACAGGAGCCTGGATGCTTCACTTCAAAGGGAGATGGCTTTTGATTTGCGTACAGTCTGCCATGACGGAAAGAGACAGTCTTTACACATGTGCTCTACTGTACAGTATATGCACGTGTGCACACACATGCGCTCACACATGCGCGCACTCACGCTCACTCACTCACTAGGCCTGTCATAATTCTTACATAATCGTCTAATCGCAATTATTTGAGATAATCGCAATTATTTTTGCATAATCGTCATAAAATCATCATCTACAAGCTTACAACGCGTCACTTAGTGACGCGTTGTAAGCTTGCAGATCAGCATTTTTTGTGTATGTAAAAAATGATTAAATGTGTCTATAATGTCTTTGTATATTTAAGTTATTTGTCATACTGTATCTACCCTGTGCAATTTTTGATTACGAAGCCTAAAAGGCTTCATATGTTCCAATGTTCAACGCCGAACACACAATTAAATCGTTAGTCGCAATTATTTGAGTGACAATTAATCGTCAACTTAAATTTGTAATCGCGACAGCCCTAGCACTCACTCACTCACTCACTCACTTTATCCTGTATTACTCAAAATGCATTTTCAGGAGTTGATATGCTGCATCTGCTGTAACACCTTGGAAATGGTGTAATGCATTTTGTACACTGTAATGCAAGGCAAGGAAGAGGACTCTCTTATTATGCAGGATTATCATATGGTCGTAATGTCTGTGATCGTCTTTACTGGGACACCTCCAGAAACATTCATGTTAGCCATTTATTATTCCAGTATGATGAAAGACATGACAATTTCAGTTTCAACTTATTACTATTACTTGCTCATGCAGTCTGCATGAATTAAATAAATCATGATAAAAGAGTTTGTTAGACTTTTGCACTATCAAGGTACTATGGTAGGGTATTTAGAAATCAAAAAGGTATGATTTTCAGAAATACAGACACTCTTCTTTCTATTATGGAATCATGAAAATATTGCCACATACAGTGTAACTTCATTTTAAGATGTATTCTTCCAACTATATATTAGTTTATTAGCCACATGGTTTTATACATTATATATATGCTACTCTCTCATAACCACCTGTCCTCCACATCAAGCCCGTTCAGCCCATGTCCGTCATGTAAGAGTTTCAGTCAGACACACACACACACACACACACACACACACACACACACACACACACACACACACACACACACACACACACACACACACACACACACACACACACACACACACACACACACACACACACACACACACACACACAGCAGGCATGCATACATGTTTCAGTTCAATAACAATATTTTACTTCGTAGCAAAATACTAGTTTTCTTTTATGGACCATAGCATGTTGTATCACTATAACTGGAATAGAAAGTAGAGCTGACCTTGAAGTCGGACCTTGAAGTTCTTACATGATTCTCATGGTTCTTGAGTATTGTGAATAAATGTAAATTCTGAGTAAGAGGTCGAAATAATCGCTGTTTTTCTCCTGATCTGAATAGTCGTCATTATATAGGAATATTGCATGGGCCAGAGCGAGACGAATGTAAATCTGACGCTGATTGGCTCAGTTTCAGACAGCTTCATAATAAATGTACATCTCTTAACAAGAGAGCTGAATGCGAGTTTTATCTCTCAGAAACCACAAAACATTTGAATGACCCAAAGACATCTTGGAAAGTAATAAAATCTTCTGGCCATGTTATAACATTCACTGAATCTCCTACTGTACATTCATAATTAAAGACTCCCAGACAAATTAGAAATTCATAATTGTTTTAATGAACATTTAATTTCTACAGGTTCTTTATGTGATTCCACATACCCACATTCGAAAAGCTCTAATTTGTTTTATTGATAGTGAAGTGAAGTTAGACGGGAGGTGGGGAGAGAGAGATGGGGAGTGACATGCAGCAAAAGCCGTCGGGATTGGGAGTCGAACCCGCAATGCGCTGTCAGGCTACATTGGAGCCTAGGTGCCCGGACCACTAGGTCGGCGGTCCGGGACAAAAGCTCTACATTTTGGTGTGCATGATTATCTGCATTATACAAACCTGTTGATGTCTCTTTGCCTGTGTCTGTCACTGAGGTCCATAGAATATTAAAACAGTTGAACCTTAATAAATCAGCAGGTCCTGATCAGCTTCATCCATATGTTCTCAAACTGGCTGCAGATTTATTTGCTAAGACTTTGTTGTAATTCTTTATCTCAGTCTACAGAATGAGATTCCAAACGTGTCTGCCCTTGTTCTACCCCTGTTAAAACATAAACAGCTATTGTATAGGCAGAGTTTCCAAGCTTTGTATTCTCCAAATGATTTGATACGTTGCAGTGAAATCTCTTACCGTTACTTCCAACGTTGACGTGAGCACCTTATATATGACATCACCTTGCGGTATATTTGACAGTTGGACTTTGTAAATAAGCTCAGTATGTGCTGAAGTATAATCCATTTGAAGCCCTTGAGAAAATGCCTGCATTACAGTACATAAAACCACATCAAAAACATATCCTTCCAGCATTATGCGGTCTTAAATGACTTTATCATGCATAGCTCTAGTATGTGTGCATACCAAATAATGTTACGTTTAAGTATATTGTGACTAATTTATGTTGTTGAGCGTGTTGTTTTGCAAGCAGTGACCTTTTCATCGTAAACATTCTCAACAGCAGTTTGTAAAGCAGTGGTTGATGAGAGCTGTAACCTTTTCATGGCAAATATTCTCAACAGTAGTGTATCTGTGTAAAGCAGTGGGTGTGGTTTTCATGCATTATATTCACAGTACTTTCGTGTGCTACTGAGAGGAGCCAGAAACATGCTTCACCGGGGCTCCTATATTGTCCAGTGGCCAATTTTGGGTCCCTGTTATTAGTATTGCTGTAAAGAAAAGATAATTGCCTCAAATTTATGCTCTTATAGCTTGGTGCCAATCCAATTCTGAACCAGATCCCAAGATGATCTCATCTCACGTGATCACATATGGAAGCACATGTAAACAACAGAGCTGATTAAACTTGCTGTGGCAACGGATGAGTGGTTGTGATACAGCGTGTCTTGGAAGACACTTTACATAGACAGTCGTGTTCTTGCCACATATGGACAAGCCTCAGCTGTCCAACACTCCCATTAACAGGTTTTTCGACTGATCGCCATGTCAAAATCCCTCTCATTCGCTTCTCGTCTATCTCCATGTAGACTTGTCTCTCTGCCGCACAGCACCCCTGCCGTCCCACTTGGACAGTAGTGATGTAGGGATTATCCCGTAGCTGTACATTTCAAGACATGAAACATGATATATCCTTCCTGCATTTAGTTGGTATTGAGGTTGGTAACCATGACCTTCTCTCAAAGAGAAGGGAAGCATACTGGATTTTTACCTTGAACACTTTAGCTCCTAAAGGTTTAAATGACAAACTATTATTACATGTGATGATGTGATGCTTATGCTCTTATTATTCTGTGAACCCTTCATCTAAGTATTGATGTTTTTTAATATTCTTTTGTGTATTTATTCTGTACTCAACAGTCCCTATTTACAGTACTATCGATCTTGTGTGATGTCCTACTAGTGTATGTTTAGGTATTTCTGTATTTTTTATGTCTGACCTTTATACATTCGCTGGATCTACAGTATATGCTTTTTGAATTGGTATTCTGGTATTAGACCCTTCCGGAACACATACATTTTGTTGTCTGTGTTTATACGTAGCCTATTCTGCTGCAATCTCGGAGCCCAGAGACAACTGAAAAGGAAAAACAGCGACCTCTGCTGTTCATTCCTCCTCAGTTATACTCTGGGACAATGCCGACGCAGCACATGTGCGCAAGGAAACCGGGGTTTTAGTCTGCCTTCACCGCTCCACTTCTGGGTAGTGCGACTACGTTTTCATTCCCACTAACAATATTTCTACACGGAACACTAACACCACTTCTCCCAGAGAACATGGATCGTTTTGGTTATAAGCCCACTTGTTTCTATGATGAAAGAGTAAGTTCAAATGTGAATATCTTTCCGTGGTTTTGTCTGCTCCGCGGACGCTATTGTTAAATTAGTTTTGGTTAGTTTCCAGTAGGGAAGATCGACGGACACGTGAATCCCGCCCACTACATTTGATTGGGTAAAGCGCGGCCTGCTTCCTGATCTGAAGGCACGCCCACTCCCACACAGTGTGTACACGTTCTGACGAACCTTCAGGACAGATTCCAACGCAGTGCAGAATCTGTTCTTGAGAGATTAATTCTGCTGTGACTCGACGGTAGACCTTATCAATATTTATTCATATTTTTCAATATGTTCTATTCCATTTACTGACTTGCTGAAATGTGTTTTTGTTGTATCATGTAGTCGTGTTTTTAATATTTACCGTGAACTTAAAATACCACTTACATTACTTACTTGCATGGTCTGTTCTCCTCCATGGTAATTGATTGGACCTCTCTGAGTTCCGCTATACACAGTATATGTGTCTGTGTGTCAATTCAGTCAGATACCTGAAACATTGTGTTCTCTTTATTAAACACTGCTCTAAGTAAAGACAGCAGGATCTTTTCCTCTTAGATTTTCTTTTCTACAGGATGTTCATTGCATTGACTGACTACTTTATGGATGCTACTACCAAGGTGTTCAAGGAGTTAAACTATACTAAAAAAATCTTGTATTTTAAGGTTAGCCATTATTTTAGGTCAGTTTGGGTAGGGAGTTGAGATCTTTAATCGGTTTTGGAGGGCATTCCACATTTTGGTGGCAGCATAGTGGAATGCATTTTCCCCCATGCTCGAGACGAATTTTGGGGCACCCTGGCACTTGGCATCCCAGAACTAAGTAGACAGCTTGAATGCTAGAAAGCTAGAAAATTGATGCAATCACGTTAAATGATTTCACCAGAGGTATTGTATTCTTATCAGACAATGATGAAGGCAGGCGGCCTTAGAACATTCAGTGTACAGATTAAGGCCAAAGCCTTCTCTGCTCTGTCAGCTTTCCAAATATCTGTCTCAATGGATATAAAAGACAAAGAGAGTGGTCTACCTCTAAAACCCATGTGTTTCTCAGCTGACATGCGTGATTGAAAAAGCCAATGCATCGCTGTCTCTTTTCACTCTCTGCTTGTTTAGCTCTGTTGCCAAGTAATACTGTTTTCTAAGGGCTTTCACAGAGAACAGTAGCCTGTCAAGTTGTCTTTAATTAGGACCAACTTCAAAGAAAGCCATCCATCGGGATCATTTAGTTTAAAGCACATGTTTAGAGTGCATCATTCCTCCATCTCCTTCACTCTCAGGAAAACCGATCAATGTAGAGGGCTGCATGTCTCTCCACTGAGCACTCATGGCTGCCTTTTGATAACCCATCAAATAAAGTCTGTCTCTCAAATGCCACACACAGCCACATACACACATACGTATGCAACACGCGCACACACACACACACACACACACACACACACACACACACACACACACACACACACACACACACACACACACACACACACACACACACACACACACACACACACACACACACACACAAGGAATTCTTGCAGAAATGTTTCGTTTTCTTTCATTTTGTAAAACCGTGAAGGATGTACGTGGGTACAAAGACAGGATTCTCATTAAAGATACAACTGATATGTGTGTGTGTGTGTGTGTGTGTGTGTGTGTGTGTGTGTAAGAATCAGAAAAAAAATGTGAGCGGTGCCAGCCCCTCCAACACGTGACCAAGTGTGTTTGTTCGTATGTCTGTCTGTGCACGGCAACAACAGCTGCAGTTGTTGGCAACAACAGCTGCAGTTGTTTGCAACACAAAGATGCAACCAGTTACACAAATTAAACACAAACAGGAGACAGTGCAACACACACACACACACACACACACACACACACACACACACACACACACACACACACACACACACACACACACACACACACACACACACACACACTAAAGCACCATTGCTCTGCTGCCTCTGTGTTCCTATTGGCTGGTATTGGGTTTAAACAGCCATTACTCAAGTTCCCAGACTGCTAAACTTCCCAAACTTGGTAGGTGCTCTTAGATGACCAATAGGGACAGGCTGTGTTCCCATTGGCTGGGCTTTAAACAGCCATAACTCCAATTCCCAGCATGCTAAACTTCCCAAACTTGGCTGTAATTGCTTACGCCCCACCCCCTCTGTGTTCCTATAGACCAATTATTTGTTTACCAACATTGAGACTGGATGCACAGGTGATTGTTTCATACAATCAATTCTCAACTGTTGTTTCGGGGTGCGCTGGTTTCAGCACACCCCAACCCCCTCTTGTGTGTTGGCTAGTGCTGCGCGCCCTATCGAGACGTGACAGAATGGGTTTGACGCTTGCGCAGTATGACGCTTGCAACCAGTGTGACGTCGTCTGTTAAGGGGTCTATTGGCTGGGCTTTAAACAGCCATAACTCCAGTTCCCAGCATGCTTAAGGCCCCAAACTTGGTGGGTGCTCTTAGACGGTGACCATTGCTCTTATCAGCGCAAATAGAGTAGAACCGCCTGAATACCAGCACCCACACATAAAATACAGTAGTACCGCCTGAATACCAGCGCCCACACATCAAATAGAGTAGTACCACCTGAATACCGCAGGGTGACCTACAGTACCTTAAAGTGTTGCTGTTGAGCAGCCTTGAAATGAATGGACACAGATTTAACATTCTTCCTCTAGTTCATATAGCTTAATGAAATTAACTCATCAAAGGCACCGTTCACTTCACACTGGGTGTGATTTTATTGTCACATCTCAGGTTTACAGGTGTAAAACAGTGGATGATATGCATTTTTGTGCAAGCTCCATCGTTTTTGTGTAATTTTCAGAAGGATAAAGAAAAGAGGGGGAGGGACAGGGGGAGCAAGAAGAGAAAAAAAATCCGACACGCAATACCGTTGTGCGATGAATAGGAATCGGGCTTCATCATCATGAAACTGTCATAAAAATGTCATTGTGTTAAATGAGATGCATTAATAGCCTGTAGGGGGTTGGGGCACAGGCACACGCTACTCATCTGCTTGCCTTTTAGTACAGGAGTGATTAACACGTCTGCTTTGAGGCAGTGGGGGGTGAGGCATAGCATGAGGATCTGTGTGTACTTGTATTACTATACTTGTGATGGCCAAACGTCCCCACAAGTGTAGAAGAATTTGAGAAACGGCCACTGTGAGGAAAAACATTTATGGTTAAAAATGTTTTTAAGTTTACAATTAGGAAAAGATTCAGGTTGAGATTAAGATTAGACATTTAGAGGTTACATCTACGAGCTCACAACGCGTTATAACCGTCAGTGTTATGGTTAAAAATGCCTTTAAATGCCATTCATAAAATTGCCATCCTAAATATTGCCATCCTCAGAAGTATAGTAATACAAATGTGTGTGTGTGGAGTTTGGGGATCGCTGAGGCTGTAATATCAGTCTGCTGTCATTTAGCAGCAAGGCAGACAATTTATCATCATTGTTTCAGTGGTAAATGGTGACAGTAATGTCAATGACATTTTTGAAAGGATGATGCACAAGGTGAAAAAAGTTGCCTCATGGCTTTTTGCTGAGAACGGGCCAAGTTATTAATTAGAAGCTATTACTGTAAGTAGGCTAATGCCTTGTCATAGCAACAGGATCCATCCATCCCTCCCCCAATGACAAATTCATAGTTAATGACTAAATCTATGACCATCTTTTTGTTTTTTGTTTCATGCTGAAGAAACAATTATCTGAATAGTACCTATTTACATAATGTGAAAATTGAGTCAAAATTACTCTGACTTCTTCAGCAATTAACATGAAGCATTTAGTCTTAGGACAACTGTGATTAAACGTATATTATTGCTACAGTGCTAGTAATTACCATGCCATCACACTAATTGTAGGCATATGGCAGAGTTTGGCATCATACTGTTTTAGTTTTTTGTCTCCGCGCCGAAGGCGTGGCCGAGACTGTAATGAATGAAGTTACTAAGACAGGGGTCTTGTCACTTTTAAGTGTTTAGACAGTGCGCCCTATTTATAGAGATATCTATCTGTACCTGTGTCCCTTTTGTGCCCATATACTGTACTAAAGGTTTGGGCCACTATGCAAGCCTCACATCTAGAGTTCAGGCCGCTACACAGCCCTCACACCTACGTTATGCCGATCCGACCGATATGTCTGAGTCATAGTGTCGGGGGCTTTATACCTGTTGTACCCGTCTGTCTGTGTCCCTTTTGTGCCCATATATGGAGATCTCTGTATACCTGTGTCCCTTTTTATGCCCATATATGGAGATCCCTTATGTTATTAGCATATGCCCATACCCTGTATATTGGCATACCCATATATGGGCTTATTGGTTGGATCGGCAGTTCTGGACAACTGGATATCCATATATGGACATATCGGTCGGATCGGTGGTTCTGGACAACCGCATATCCGAACATCTCCATGGCGGGCACAGCACTCCCACTCCAAGAAAATGATCAAATTCCTCATGTTCTATGTTTCTTTTATAGTTCAGGAGGGTAGATTACTTTTTGCACTCAAGATAAGTTCCCCTTGATTTCATGAAACTCTTAGAGAATGTAATACTCATTAAAGACACAAACTGGTATTTGAACTAAGTTTATGCAACTGGTCCCCAAAAATATGTTGTAATGTGTTTTGAGATGCAGTGTAGAACACAGGCTAAGCCTTTTTCCCATCAAAGTCATGTTGGACTTTCAAGTGTAATCAAAACAAGTAGGCAATTCTTTTGATTATTGGGTTCTGCTATGGGTTCAATAGTAGAATAATGGCTTTTCATTGAAATGAAAAACAGAGTGCCTATCAAAGCCAGTTGGGTTATGTTTTAATGATACAGTATAGAATTCAAGCCTGGGCTTCAAGATTGAAGTGATAGGTTGAAATTAAAATGTCATTTCTACATGTTATCTCCTACAGCCCATGACATCTTATCACTCAAACAGAGAGCGTCTCCTTTCAAACCCCAATGGTTCTAATCAGCCCCCCGCCCACAGGAGTGGCCCAATTCTCTCACAACTTGCTACAAAAATCCCTCATGAAAAACTATATAATCTCCTACCTTTCATTTTCAACCTTCACATGTGTCTCCTTCTCTAATAATCAAAAAGTGCAATATATTTCATCTCGCAATTTACTTCCGGATGGTTCGTTTTGCACTTTTTTTGGCCACATCGGTCACGGGAAAGAAATAAGCGCTGCCGTGGTCTATGGAAACGAGCCCAAAAGTGCACCCAAATAAGCCCAAAATCGCTTATACAAACAGTCAGACCTGGCAACGCAGCCTACGCCAATCATGCGTGAGAGATCTACAAGCTATGGGGCAGAGACGCCACCGTATCTTAGCAACAACTACAGCGCTCACTCTCATTGGTCGTGTCACGCTAAGAGCAGTCTCCAGACAATGGCATCGCAGACAGCTTGCTGTTACTGCTGTAGCCATCACAGGCAGTTGCAGCACGACGGACAGGGCGCTGTGATAGCTGCCATGTCGCTAACGCTAACGTGGTTGTCATGCCTGCAGCGGCTGTGCTATCACTTTGTCAACAATGCACGTTCGTGTGGTGAATGTCAATATTGCTGCTCAGTTAGTCCATTGTAGATGGTGTATGTTTGTGTGTGTCTTCTGGAGAACTATGTAGCTCCACAGCAACTACAGTAACTAACGTAATGGCAGGACCGCCCCGTGCAACGCATGTTAGGCTGCATTATGGTCATGTAGTAATTTCAGATAATTTCGCTCCGATTACAGCAGTGCTTATCAACCCTTTCACGCCCCCCCCCCCCCCCCCCCCCAAATAAACGTACTTGATCTGGGGACCCCCCCATTCTGTTTGACTCCGTTCCACAAGTACATATTGTGAAAATAGCCGATCTACAAGCTCAAAACGCCTCACGTTGAGAGGCTTTGTAAGCTTGTAGATCGGCTATTTTCTACATGACTGCCTCTTTCTTACATTCTTTGACAATGTGGCCCATGTTTTCATAGTATAGTTTGTTGACTACTTTTGTTGCAGAAATGCTCATTTCCTTTACTTTCCTTTTTTTATTGTCTCCGCCAGGCCGAAAGGCATGGCGCAAGACTATGTTTCACCCCCTGTCCGTCCGTCTGTGATAGCTAATCTCTCACATCGTTGACTTGATCGCAGCAAAATAACAGCCCGATGAATCAGTGAGAGCTGGATAAACGAGGTAAAATGTGTCAAAAGGAGTCTGTACGGCTGTCGATAAATGAACACATGACGTCGGTGGGAGAGGAGATATTGTGTCTTTTGGACAAACAGCAGCGTCGTGCTGATGTTTGTTGTGTGAAGCAGCTTAATGTCAGAGTGTTTGTGTTGGAGCGCCTCAGTGCGGCTGCAGAGTTCATGTGCAACCTCTTCCAGAGAGAGACAGAGACACTAGAAACTCTGCTGGGCAAAAAAAAACACTGCTGGGCATTGACTTTCATATGGACATTGATCTACACACTGCAGGTATATCTGCTACACACACAACATCAAACTACACACTGCAGGTATGATGCAGCGTTTGCATTACAGCCAGCATGCCAGCGTAGTTCCCATATGGTTTCAAGGTGGGTTAAACCATATGGACCCCATGTCAGCAATGTCAGCGGCATCCACTTCAGTCCCAACTGCGATGCCCATGCAGGCTATAAGTAGCTTCTACCTGGCCCTTAGGTGGGCCCCAACTACCCATGTTTATGTGGGACCAAGGCGGGTCCTACCTGGGTTTGCCCATGCAGGCTTTAACTGGGTTCTACCTGGGTGCAACCAACCACAGTGCAGTGCCCATCGCTCCAATTGTTGTGACGTCAGGGCTCTCAATACTGCACATTGGTGGAGGAGGAGGGGCCGCAGGGCCACCGCACACATCGCTGAACCAATGGTAGCCCACGGATGTTTCCTCTGGGGATTTACAATCTGCCCCTCTATGCCACATATCATCCGCACTACAGGGTCTTCACTGACCGAGCCACGGCCCCACTGACCCTCATGACGCTACGCCACTTATATGAGTTGCCAAGTGGCCGCGGGCGCTACGTGGGCGTGGCCGCGGGCTAGACGCGAGCCCCCGCGTAGCGGGGGCGAGCTTCTAGTTGTATCAATCCAGTAGTACTTATGAATAAAACGAATGAAAAGACATATATTATTATCCATCTATCCTCAGAGATACTACAGGGGGGCTGCCAAATATTTGTGTGATGTGTTTTCTTTTATTATCTTTTTACATTAACCACAGATTATATGTTTTTTTTTTTTACAGCAATATATATATATATATATATATATATATATATATATATATATATATATATATATATATATATATATATATATATATATATATATATATATATATATATGGTATACCTTATTATAACCCTATTCTGGGGGGAACATTCAGCGAAAATAGCAGATCTACAAGCTCACAATGCATTGTCAGCTAAGAAAAACTGAAAAACCTGAAAAGCATTGAAGACCCCTGATCTATTTATTTAAGTATCTTTGTGTTGGAGTTTGCTCTCAGCTAAAAGCAGTATCTTTCTCTTTCACAGTGTTTAGTAGAGTCAGGAGCCTTTTGTCCTTGCATGCAAATGTAGGGAGAATGACGTTTTATTTTAGCCATTTATTGCAACAACCATGTCCTCTTACGAGGACTGACATGGGCGCTGAAGCTTTGGAAATGCTTAATTGGTGGAAGGTGATGCTTCAGCATGGCAGTAATTTGCTGTCAAAGCCGCTGACATTTTGTTGGACACGTCGCGTCAAATAGTCAATTTTCCCTGGAAACTCAACATGGGGCTATCAAGCAATTTATGGCTCTGCCAACAGCATATCGGATTCCTTTATCCCATTCAGCCTGCCTGTCATTCTAATTACAATGTATTGTATGTTACAGTCAGTGGATAGACTGTGTGTGTGTGTGTGTGTGTGTGTGTGTGTGTGTGTGTGTCTGTACGTGTGTGTGTGTCTGTACGTGCGTGTGTGTGTGTGTGTGTGTGTGTGTGTGTGTGTGTGTGTGTGTTTGTTGCAAGAGTGTGCCTGTGTGTGGAAGTACACATGATGCATGTGAATGTATCTGTATCATTATAGCTGACATCAGCGCTCATAAATGTTTCACTTTTCCAGTTGTGTCTCAGTGCTGTTGTCAGCTGAGCGTGTAGTAGTAACAGTATCAATGGGTACAGTCATGACTCATGAATATGAAAGGTGACAATGCCAGGGCAATAAAACGCCATGACAATGTTTCTGTTGCTTTTTAATGTCATCATCAACGGTAGGTTTGAGAGATGCCAGCTCGACTTGTTTACTATAAACAACGTAACGAGAAAGGATTGTAGTGCAGGTGTGGTGGAATGGCATGGGCATAAGGCGTCTCTGTACTGAGAACGCACACACACACACACACCCCCCCCCCCCCCCCCCCACACACACACACACACACACACACACACACACACACACACACACACACACACACACACACACACACACACACACACACACACACACACACACACACACACACTTGTAAATACACCCGATTTGGCCCACTGTGGGTGGAGGCAGTCCATGGGCTGTCTAGTGAGGAAGTGCTGTGATTGTTATTAGATAGATATGCTCTTGATTCGTAGCTCTGCTGACAGCCGGCCTCCCGCTGCTTTGTTGAGCACTCAAAAATCATGTAAATGTTCTGAGGTATTTTTTTGTGGGGGTTTTTCCCCAATTTATTTGTTATGCCAATTGATTCTTCCCCACACACATTTCTGTGTGTTGTCACTGCTGTTGTATCCTAGGAGGAGCCCCCACCGGGAGATCGCAGAGCCTTCGTCCTACTCCTCCCGTCCATCACTCCCCTATATAATTTCCAAAATACACTTTTAACAAAACATAAGTATTGCCAACATTTCTTATCCCGTCTACCCCATGGTAGAACAAGGGCTGGACTTCAACGCAGGAAGTTAATTAAGTGGTGTGTGCACTACATAATCACAATGATGCCCTATTCTGAAACCTTACTCTGCTTTTCTGTGACATCCTATCCTATTTCCTTGCATTCAAAAGAGATTAGTCACTAGTTATTCAAAAGCTCTTCCATGAGACAAATTCTGGGCGTGTGTGTGCGTCTGTGCGTATGTGTGTGCGTGCGCACAAATGCACATTTCAGTTGTCACTGAAAGCAGCTTGAAATATATGCTGTTGTAATGGAACTGTTAAATGAGTACATTTATAACCTCACACATCCACTAGCTTCAAAAATAGATTTCTTGTCCAAGTTATGGCAAGGAAATTATTCGATTTATTTTTGCAGACTGAGAATATCTATCCAACCCCCCTCCTTTGCGTGGCAGGCACACCCACACATTCACTCACAGAGTCTTAAACATGTGTGCCCTCGAGCGTACACACACACACACACACTTATTACTCTTTACACACTCACCCCCAACTACTTAACTTCACACAATCATCATTTTAAAGGACTGCAATTGAAAGAAGCTGTTTGCTTTCTTGCATTTTATCCTTTTGTGTGTGTCCGACACATAATGTGCCTTTTATGTGTCCGGGTAGCTCAGTCGGTACAGCACTCACCTTTAGACCGTATGGTTCTGGGTTCGATCCCATGCACCGACAACTCAGCACATGAGTAGCACGGCATATTGTCAATATGCCTCTCTGACCCCAAAACTTACATTAAAATCTTAACTTATCCTTTTGATTATGGTGGGCCATATACAGAGTGTTATTGTTACACATTACAGTATATGTTTTTCATAATATAAAAAGTTCAATCAATCTGTCAATACCCCAGAACATCTGCGTTAAACTTTTTGACAGCAAATTCAAATGTTCTGTTCATAAATTAAATTAAGTATCTGGCTGACCCACAACATAATTAGTTCTAATCCAAAATCAATATTTCAGTGTCTAAGTTGATTCTTGTTCCATGTATTTTAGTCTGCATATATGCAGACTAAAATATTTTGACAGTTATACTGTCAAAGGACTAGAGGAGTTATTTTACCCGGAGGCTATAATTATGATTTGGTATAGCTGTGTGTGTGATGAGAGAGACGGCGTGCATGCAGGCATGCATACAATATGTGGGACAATGACAGCATGCAGATGTGCGAAGCCAATAAACTGGGTCTAAAGGTCAGCTGGGCTAAAACCAAACTCATGCACATGGGAGGCGAAGCCCCCCCTTCCGCTGCACATCAGTGGGGAGGAAGTTGAGTTTGTGACCTCCTTTATCTACCTCGGGTCCATTGTCACTAACAACGGCAACATAATAACCAAGATAAGTTGGAGACGTGCCCTGGCAGCCAGTCCCGTGAAGACTCTGGAAGCCACTGTAGAGACACCGTTCCATAACGAGAGAGAGCAAATTACGGATCTACAACACCTCAGTTCTCTCCATCCTTCTCTATGGAGCGGAAACTTGTCCTTTCAACAAGACCCTGGCTGACGGCAAGTATTGATGGCTTTGACACCAGAGTGCTGCACACAATAGAGGGGATAAAATGGCAAGATCGAGTCTCCAACATCACACCACGGGGACGCACCCAACAGCCCGCCGCGTCCCATCTGGCAGCACAGCGCCGGATGTGCTGGTACGGCCACGTCAAAAGACTCCCCCCTGAACACCTCACACACGCTATCCTCCACTTCGATCCAAAAGGCGTCGTCTGGAAATGCCCCTGCAGTGCCCCCCGCACTCGTTGGATTGATGCCATCACCAGGGACTTATACCAAATAGGCCTATCGCTTGCTGAAGCCGAGCCCCTAGCACTCGAACAACCCAAATGGAGAATATTGGTGAAACTGATTGGCTCTACGCATGGCGTCGCCCCCACCGCCGAGCAAGATACCTGATGATGATGAAATGTGCATTTGTGCACGGCATGAATGCACATCTGCGTGCATGTGTGCTTTTGTGTGTAGGTGTGTGAGATGGTACATCATGTGTATGCTCCCCTGAACCTGATCAATAACTCCAGTCAGTTGCATATTATGAATGGATTTAGTGTATAGAATTGGCTGTACCCTGCCTGTCATGTCATTGCTGACCTAGTTTCTAAAGCTGTGAGAGTTGGGACCAAATACCACCGCAATAAGCAGCATTGACTTTTCAATTCATTATAATACAGTTCCTCTATACCATGTCTCAGTGCGGTAGTGCATCTCTAGGCTCATGGTACTGAACTGACAATTGGCACCCTTGGACATAATAATGATAACATATTTCTTGTCTTAGTTGGCAATGAAATGTACAAACTATGAAAGATGAGACAATTGTTTAGGCTGGTTGCAGTCCAATGAACACCCCAAATGTAGAATTTGTGTTTCTTGAGATACTTTAAGTGATATCCTACTATTTTCAGCGAAGCATGTCGTGTATATGATTGTTTTCATCCAATCTTTATGTTGCTCCAGTCTTTTTGTCCCCGTCTCTCTGAAGATGCCTGGTATAGCTAGGCTTTAGGAACACACATCCTGTCCCAAGGGTTTGTTTTCAAGCACGATCGCTCAGAAAACAAAGGGTTCTTCCCCTTCACAACCTCGACAGTCAGAACATCAGAGCCATCCACAATTCTGTGGCATCACAAAAATTGTGTGTGTGTGTGTCTCCAAAGAGCTTGCACTGGAGAAATAACTGGGTGCAGAGTGAAATTAAAAGAGCAGGGAAACTCATAAGAAAAACCAGCCCGTCTCGGCTTTTACACACATCGACAGAGGCAAGCTTCATATTCAACCCCTGCGAGCTTGTACAGCAAAGTACTGTGCACCTCTGCTCCCAGCCGAGCTATGGACTTCTTGCATTTCTGTGGAACGCCATGCTCTCCCAGGGGACATTTTGTCTTGGCGGTTGGGCCCTCAAAGTATGAGAGGGAGAGAGACCGAGAAATTATGAGCCATCAGTTATAGCAACAGCCACCCACGCACAGAGTCTGCTCAGAGCTGATGATAAGACCAGCTAGAAAGAGCTTTCTGATAGAGTGAGGTGGTATTTCAGCACAATTTGCCCTGAGACCCATGAATGTTCAGTGTGGTGCTGCTGTATTGTTTGTGCACCGAACATGCATTAGAATGAGTTGAGTTATTGCTGGGTCATAAAGAGAGAAAGTGAAAATTCTGTCGGTATCGTTTTTGTAATAGCCGGTGATGTCTAGTCATTTGGAATAATAACTTGTTTTATCAGTGACGGTGACGCTAGGCAGCTAATCTGTTATATGTGAGGGGTTTTAACGTTAAGGTTTTTTCCTACTAGCCCTGCAGGGAGGGGTTCTGCCAGACACTTTCGTCAAGATGAACCATTTATTGCCATGATATTGCATTGCATGTGGCGGTGTGGCTCTGCTCCAGTGATACCATACATTAATCTGCGCGAGCATGACACAGTCCCTGAGATCACAACCCACCCCCTGAAGCAGAGCCTAAAGATGATCTACATATAATTGCGACCGTAGGTCGCACTTACTACAGAAAGCTGCTGCAGGTGTCCGTCCGTCACTCCGTCACTCCGTCACTCCGTCACACTTTTGCCCTGCTCATATCTCCGCACCCATTGCCCCGATCCATGCCACATTTTGCACACACACTCCTTACCTGCCAAACTACACCCTCCAAGGACCCCCGGAGCTCCAGGGACCCCCAGCTGCCTCGGGGACCCCCAAGTGTAAAAAATGAGCACATTTGGACAAATTACCAAATGACCACCCCAACGGGGCTGCTCACGGGGCATTCCCGGGGACCACCCACTCCTGGTGCTCCAGAACGGATGCAAAAGTGGTGGCGCCCCCAGTGGAGGACCCCCTGCCACTGCAGCTCACATAAAATGCCGTAACTCGGGGGCTTGCCCCCCACAAACAATCCCTCCTTTCCCCTATAAACACACTCTCTCTCCCACACCACACACACACACACCAACAGCTCTTGCCTGCACACCTTTGCTTTTGGTCTGCCATACGACTGCTGAAACCTTCCCGCAGCTTTTCTTTCTTTCAGGACTTCAGACAAACATTCCTGGTAAGACACTGCCGCCTCCTTCTATACATGTGACCTACGGTCGCTTATCTCCCGATTAGGGAGTCTTACTGGTAATAGTCTATGTATAACATAGACATGACGACATGTGAACCCTTCATGGGTCTTAACTTAAAGATCCACATATTATTTTAAACATGATCCACAAGAGTTCATACAACTAACATGCTGACACAGTGAAGACCTAAATGCTACAACAGGAGGAGGCTAGGGAGGTGGAGGGAGTTTGATCAGTGACGAGCTGCACTAGAGATGCTGGTCACCTACGCTGAGCGTTCAGCATGTAGAGTGAGTGAGTGCCTAGATTGAACATTAGGATTGAGGGAGTGTTTAACAACACACCTTCCCTGTTTGAGCACACTTAGTCCAGAAATGTTGCATAGTCGAGCTTCAAGGTTATTCATTTTAAAAGAAAATCCTTAATTAGGGCTAGGCAATATATATCAATAGTGTGATTATATACAATATTGTCCTGTTGTGTTATGAGTTATGCATTGCCATGACAAGAACAAATATTTCAAATATTTTCTTTGAATCATTTTTGTTAATGCAATTGGATGTGCCCAAAATGTATTTTCAATTGATTATTAGGGCGTAGAAATCCAAACTCATAAAAACAGTCTTGGGAGTTCTACTTGCAAAGCACTAAAGAAAAGTCAGTGGTATTCACCTCTTTCATGTAAAGGAACAGAGAGAGAGAGAGGTGGATAGAGGGGAATTAAAGATCAAGATGAGGTCTCAAGTGAGTTTTCACTAATGATCCCTTTGAGGAAGTTTATTCCTTCCTCTTTGCTGGCGTGTGGGCGTCCCGCTGACAGTGTGAGTCACCCTTTGTCCCGTCATGTGTCACACACACAGACATACACACACTCTTCATCTCTCCTTTTGTTGCTGCTCCGTCTCTTTTATGTCTCTCTCGTTCTCTCTCTCCACTCTGTCTGTCTCGCTCTCTGATGTCTGGGTTGCATGAGTCCCATATCGACAACACCCACCTGCAGACAACCATTTGAATTCTGTTGATTCTTCAAAGCGATGTCTTGCATTTGCTTCTCCCAGCAATGCCGTCCCCTGTTCCTGTTCTAGCTCTCTCTCTCCATGTCTCTCTTGGTTGCTCTCTCTTGGTCCATCCCATCGCCCCTGGCATCCTACCTTCCCCTACCAACACACACACATACAGTAGGCCCCAGGCAGGCTGGACACTCATTCCCCAGTGGAAGTTGACCTCCTTCTCAGCCAGCCAACCAAGACCCCCTGCTGTTCCTCCCATCCTTATCCTCATCCTCACCTCCTCAGGTGCTCTTGCCATCCTTTTCATCTCACCAGGTGGTGAGGTGGCGGCTTGCTCATCTAACTCAACGGATATAGGGGGAGCCCCCCCCCCACAAGAGATGAACGCAAGTTTCTCTTATATGAGCAGGCCCCCTGTTAGCCTCTGTAGACAGACAGCCAATCGGACAGCTCAGAGGACTTCAAAGGTCTGGCAATAGACAGAGCAGGGAGAAAGGTAATGAATCAATGTATCAATCACGTCCTTTTAGCCCTACATCTGGAGATGTTGAGGGAATTGAGACAGATTTATGATAAATAGCAAGTAACAAAATATGTTTTATTTCTGACATACCATTTAGCAAGTTTCATCCTCCCACCCCTTTATCTCCCTTTCAATTCATTTCAATTCAAAGGGGCTTTGTTGGCATGGATAACATGTTACATTGCCAAAGCAAGTATGTATGTATGTACAGTATGTATGTATGTACAATTAAAGATATAAGGCTACTAGAATAGTCTACCAGCTTGTCTTTCTCTCTCTTCTCTGTCCGTTTGTCTTCCCCTCATCTACCGCTCCCATTCCGACTTTGTGTGTGCCTGTTTCCCTCTTTGTCTCTCTCTGTCTCAGTCTTTGTATGGGTCCTGCTGTCTCTGTGGCATTGCAGTGAGATAGAGGGTGTACATTATCAATCCCCTGCCTGCAGCAGTATTGTAGTTGTGTGCGCGTGCGTGCGTGCCTGTGTGTGTGTGTGTGTGTGTGTGTGTGTGTGTGTGTGTGTGTGTGTGTGTGAGCAAGATAACTTGAGAATGGGTGGGCGGATGTTCATGAAACTTGGAGGGTATTATCAATAGGCTGCCCTATCTATATAAGATGATTAACTTTTGGGTTGAAAAGGTCAAGGTCCCAGCCAAGATATCTGACTGTTAGCAAAATAACTTATACGAATCGGATTTTCATGAAATTTGGAGGGAATGATCAGTACGCTGCCCCGAAGATATGATTAATGATGCATTTTTGGGTCAAAAAGGTCATGGTCATAGGTCACAAATGAGAGACATTGGATCGAAACATGTCAGTGCGGAGGCTTGGTAGGAACACCAAGGAACATGGCTCCATTGCTATTCATTTTGCCTAAATCATTGACATCCATGATATTTGTATCTGGAATCACAAGTTACCCGTTCTAATACTTATCTTACCTACAAGCAAAATGCAAAAAAAGGATCTTAAAAAAGGAATAATGCTAACGCAAAGGCTGGAAAGACCTCCTAAAACCCTGGATGGCTCTGCAGTTGAGTTGACATCTAATGATGTGATACTTGAACTTCTACAAAAGTTGTCTGAGAAACAAAAAAGACATTTCATGGTCTTTCGGAAGGAACTGTTGGAAACACGGAGGGAGCTGTTGGAAACATGGAGAGCTGTTTCTGCTGTTGAGGAGAAATGAGTTGATGATCTTCGATGCCCATCTAGCATTGGAGGCTAGGGCATGCTAAAAGCGCTGTGACTGCCTTCTGGCCCTATAGACTTGGAGATGGAGAAGCTGACTCCAAGCTGGTTAAATATGAGGACCGATCCCTGTCCCAGATGGGTGAATCTACACATTTATGGCTTTCCAGAGTACTCGTTGGGTATATCATATCTTTCCTGAAGAACAACATACTGTAGGTAAGACCAAGAAGCTGGTGGTGGACTACTGCCAGAGCGGTAAGAGACCTTCAGCTCCCAGCATCATCCACAGGGAGTGAGTGATGATAGTGGACACCTATAAGTACAGTACAACAACAAGATGAACTCTACAGTAATGGACAGAGCAAGGTCTTCCTGAGGAGGCTCAGGTCCTTCAATGTATGCAACAGGAGGCTGCAGATGTTCTACCAGTTGTTCTCTTCTTTTCAGTTGTCTGCTGGGAGGTAAATTCCATACAAGGGACACTATATGTGCATAAAAGGGACAAGGACAGACAGACAGACAGACAGACAGACAGACAGACAGACGTGTACAATAGATACTCTGACAATGGGTACAACGGGTATTGCATAACAGGGTGGGGCATGCATTCCTAATCATCATTCCTAAGCATCATGCCCGGTCTGAATATGGAGTGCA
The DNA here is from genome assembly GCF_963454915.1 of Gymnoscopelus microlampas. Lineage (NCBI taxonomy): Eukaryota > Metazoa > Chordata > Actinopteri > Myctophiformes > Myctophidae > Gymnoscopelus > Gymnoscopelus microlampas. Next base: position 40,323,288 of record NC_139939.1, read on the forward strand.
TGAAGTTGCTCACTCTAACCTTTTGAGTAACAATGGCCATCTAACTTGGTCAACCCTAGATGACGTGATATCCCACCGTCAAACGTTAAATGCACACATATGGAGTCAAATGCACATATAGCCCCGTCAAATGCACATACAGTATACATGGCCCGAACACCAATGTCGCACCGCCGATCCAACCAATATGTCTGAGTCATAGTGTCGGGGGCTTTGTCAGAGTACCCGTTGTACCTGTCTGTCTGTGTCCCTTTTGTGTCCATATATGGACAAATTGGCCAATGCCAATCTGACAGGCACCAGGGAGAGTTGTTAACCATTATTGATTAAATGTACTCATGATTCATAAAACCGTGATTACATACATAGCATTTTGGGTCTCACATTTCTGTGACAAGGACAGATCTTCACATCGTCCACTGTAATTTTAAATGACCTCGCTTTCACCTCTTGTCAAGCTGTCTGTTCCTGACAATTATGAATGACAAGATTGGCACTGAATATGACATAATTATACAGTCTTCTTATGTGCTGTATACTGAGTCAGTCGTATAATATATTCTACTTGATTTCACAAGTACTCCGGCAGCTTGTTAAACTTTGACCTCTCACAGACCGGCCTGTGTCCACGCCTGCATATTGATGTGTTAATTTTGTGTTTCTGTCTGAGCAGCCTTTGTGAGAGGTCAAGGTATGCAGACAGACCTTGTTGCTGAACCTGGCACATCAAGCATTTCCTCATCCACTGCGCATGAGAGCAAGTTGATACTAACTAGCTTGAGTTTCAGCAATCGCCAACCTGCTGTAGCTTGCTAAGAAACAGCTGAATCGATGAAGAGGAAATTGCCACATGGCGCCCAGTTGGCTACTTGAGAGGTGGGAAAACCGGCGGACAAGTAGATTACATCACCAAGTCCATTTCTCTTAGTGTGCAGCACAATACTTCTCCATTAGTTGATCTGCTTGCTTCATATCATTCTCCTGAGCAGCCTCAGCAATAATAGGTTTCCAAATGTTGCCAATATTGTTTTCCATCTGCCATTGATTGGAGTGTAATTTGAGCCAATACCCCAGAGGTTCCATGTGCAATATGCACAAATATTGATATTATATTTAGCATGCCACACTTTCTTCCTGCAGTCTCTTATGGCATACGTGGACCTACTCCTCTCTCGCTCTCTCTCTGGCTCTGTTTTGCTCAGGCTGTAATTATCAATTAGACTTCATTTCCCAGGAGAACAATAATTCACTCCCACACTGTGACACTAGACTCCTGATCCAGCCACGGGGGGGGGGGGGGGGGGAGAGAGAGAGAGAGAGAGAGAGAGAATCTTTGTGTGTGTGCACATATTCCTTTATAGTGTGTGACACTAGGTGAGACTGAGAATAGAAGCAGTCTAAAGTACTATGGCATCTGTGCACAAACACTTCCTGAGTGTAAACACTGTGTGTATAAGATACAGACGTTAAATAGGAATTTACACTGCAGGCCTTCTCACACATGGCCACTGTTCAAACACAGTGCACATGCTAGAAAAAGATCCAATCCTCTCCTGGTTATTTACATTAATCCGAATGTGTTTGTGTACAGTATGTGTGTGCGAGTGAGTGTATTTGTATACATACAGTACATTTCAGTTTATGTATGTGCATGGGTGTTGGGGTCCTGCTTGTGTATCTGCACTTGTGTGCCTGTAGCTATCAGTGTGGCAAAGTGCTCTTTTGTATGTGAATGTGTGTTTGTGTGTGGTGTGTTTGTGTGAGTCTGCATCAGTGCATGCATGCAATAAACTGGGTTAAGAACGCTAACAAAAGGTCAGCAGAGCTTTAAACCAAACGGAGTGCCACACAATCAGACAGCAAAGGTTAATTAGATAACATATGAGCCGCACCGCTCTGTCCTCGTCCTTTGTCCCATTATTCCCTCTCTCCATTGGGCTCCAGGCCCATTAAACAAGCCGTAGACGGCCGTCTCCACCCCGGCCGACTCCCCAAGGCCCTCAAGGCTCCCGGACAAAGCCCTGACTCATCACTTTTTTCCTGGATTGGGAAAAAAAACAGATACTTGCTGCACCATCTTTGTCACCCATCACAATGGGTTTGGCTGTGTCAGAAAAGCAGTGGACACATATTAGTGCACAGTGAAAAATGTCATGGCTGCACATAATAGGAATAACCCCCAGGTTCCCCTGAGGGCAGCCACTTGATTGATATGGCCGTAAGTTCGAGGCGATTTAATTTCCGCTTTTACTCTGGCATCGTACTTCAACTAGAGTTGTAGTACATCGTTGGCGTTGCATTGCTCTGTGTGCGAGGAGCCAGTGTTTGCTCTGTTTTGCTATTTATTCTCTCTTTATCGTCCAGAGTCCCCCATGTGGATGAATCGTTTAGCTCCGGGGCCAGCAGGAGGAAACATACCATCTCTCAACCTCTAGTCTTGCACATTTCTCTTCTTATTCCCTGTTAAACAAGGGAGAAAAGAGACCACTGTAAATAACAAAGAACCGTAAAAGCCCTGCACCTCCCTATACTACCGCCTCCCTGTTTGCTGCTGGGGAACAGAGAAGTTAAATCTTCATCTTCTTCCAAAAAGGGAGGATGAAATTTTAAGGCAAACGTGTTGCACACCGTTGAGGAATCCTGAATCGATCGTACAAACCCAAAACCACCAGGCCCCAGACAGACAGACACACAGACAGACACACACACACACACACACACACACACACACACACACACACACACACACACACACACACACACACACACACACACACACACACAGATCTCAGTTTTTTTCAGTTGTGCACAAGAAGTTGGAGCTCCAGACAGACAGAAATAGAGAAGTCTTCTTATACTGGACTGGAGATACTAGTTCTCAACGGCGGGTCTAGGGACCACCAGGGGCTAGTTCTCATATTTACGGGTCTGTAACTATGAAAGAGTACAAATGGGGGTCCATGTGTACACTCTCAGAGGGGGGCAGAGGGAATGGGGTGAGGGCAGAGGGTGTGGGTGGGTGAGCGGGTGAGCGGGCTGGCAGGTGGGTGTTTGGGTGGGTGGGCGTTCGGGCAGCTGCTGCCGTGTAAAAACTCCTCTCAGCTAATGTTTGCAAATTGGAGAGTAGTGGCCGGTTTGCATATGAAATGGCAGCAAGGCAGAAATGTGCCGCTCTGTAACAGAGGGATGTGTTTACTCTGCAAACAAAAGCTTAATTAGCCAAATAATTTTCCAGCTGCTATGTATTTGAGTGCTTTGTTGTGTGTGTATGTGTGTGTGTGTGTGCCCACAAGCAAGTATGTCTTGATATCCATGATGCTTGCATGTGTATCTCAGTGTACAAAGTGTGTGTATGTGGCTATAAATGCATGTATATACTGCATGCGTGTGTGTCCAATGCATACATGTGCACATGTGTAATATTCAGTGAAATGGACCTGAATAGTTGGATGAATAAGGATGCTGAGCTTGTTTTTTAGCTGTATGGTGGCCATTACAGCCTGTCGCGATCCATCCCTCATGACGATCACCATTTGATCTCCTTGTGGTTAATTGATCCTTTATGTTGATTGCCTGTGGAGAGGGTCCAGCTCTCACCGAGTACAGCAGATAGATATCGACGTACTGTGTGTGGGCATTATGTGTGTGTGTGGGAGGATCGATGATATAGTGCAGACTCGAGTGAATGGAATGAAGCTTGGAGAATCCTGTCTGTACATTAGGGGGGATTTATGCTTGCGTGCTGGTGTCGTGCACCGAAAATAGCCGATCTACAAGCTCACGATACATCAGCGTGTGACATGGTGTGGGCTTGTAGATGTGCTATTTTATACAGTAGGCACTTCGGTGCCTATATGCCTGGTCTGTGGTCTAATATGGCTGGTCATTGACTAATGGCACACCCACGCGGATACAAGGACTAATGAATGAATGTTATTGAACTGGGCTGTGTATGTGCTGATGATACATGATGCTCATCGGTTCTTGCTTTGTGTGTGTGCTTCTGTGTGATCGGTGTGCATGCTTACATGCGTGTAAATGCACTGTGAGTTGCCCTTTAAAGAGGGCAGAAAATAGAACAGTTCACCACTATTCTACAGCTCTAATGTGGAGGGTATTGATTCTTAAAACGAAAGAGACTGATATGATTGTTTTTCAGTCCTCAGGCAGACACATTCAGCCCCTGTTACCACTGAAAACCCAACTTCTCTGTTGTAGTGTTGGCACTTTAGTTGGGGATCATGTGCACCTCGGGCCTGCTTTGCAAAATAATCCATAGCCACGAGGACGTATCTATTGCAGGCGCCAACGGTAAAAAAAAAGACCGCAGTGTTCCTGGTCTCGGTTGTCCACTGAACAAGCTGTCTCCATCTCCTTGCTTGCCCTCTGTTCTCTACTTCACTTCCTCCGGTGGCTGGGGAGTCATTAGGAACTGGGCAGATGCACTTTGTCAAAGCGGCCACAGAGTCCCCTGGCCGTCAAACCTGAGTCTGGACAGAGCTGGTCTTCGAACAGACACGCTCTCCGCTCTCCCAGAGATCCAGGGAAGGAACCACTGATATAGAGACAAAGCAGTTGCAACGTACAGTATCTCAGGTTCTTAACTGTAAAAAACACTATGGGTCTATTTTTACATTTGCAGAGTTATAAGAACACTCAAGATTCTACTGTGTCCTTCACGTGCTACACCCAGTTTAGATGTGGGGATTAAGAACACCACAGTACATGGGTTTTACTTCATTTCCATGTTCATCTGATGTTATGAAAAAGATAATATACACTTCATATAGAAACAGAGATGCATAGGAATTGAAGAACCAGGCAGAAAAAAGCATGTGGAAGGGAGAAGGTAAATGTAAACGTAACTGAGAGATTTGGAGAAGAGGAAAGAAATACAAGTAAAGACGTTTGCACCAGTAGCTCACAGATTGGTCTGGTGTTTTTTTTACTGAGAGGGATTCCCTTCAGATGATGTATTTGCATTTTAAGCCTGATTTATACTTAGTCGTGCAACGGTGTCAAGCACCTAATATAGCTGGTTAATGGGTGGGAGAGAAAGGGTACCAGTAAAGGACGTGTGTTGGTGTGCTATAACTTTGATTGGTTCTTCTGCATTCTCTTTCTTAATAACTTCAGTAAGAGGAGCGCCTGTGTTTATCCAACATAAAGGGCACTCATAGATAACCTTTGTATTCATGTTACATTCTAAACCAATTACGCCTCACTGGTTATCTTAAGTATTGTTATCGACGGGAGGAATTAAATTACATATGCTCTGTGTTGCTGCTAATTGGTGAGAGAGCGATAGCATGCAGTTTTGCATAAAGCTCTCATTTGGCTTAATTACTTCACTCACAGTTGTTTTGTCTGAACTAGAGCCTGCACGGGACAGTTTAAATCATGCTTCCGCTGGATTTCTGACCATTTCAGCCCACTCCTGCAATGGTTCAAATCTGCCCGCAGTTCATTTGTGACAACCTGCTCCCAACCGCAGCAAAGTTTAAGTACTGTCTGCTTCTGCTATATTTTATATAGAGAGCAACAACACAGAATGGTAGAGAGAGAGAGTGAGAGATGGCCATTACAGCACCATGGACAGCGACACTTTGGGCTGTGATTTCTGTTAATTTGTAGGTTATTAAAAATAGATGCATACTGTTTAGATTAACTAGTTTGTAAGGACTGTTCGTATCGAACATACCTTTACTTTCTGCAATGTAGACATATAAGATAAATGTCTTAATGTCAAGCTGAAGTAAAGCATGCTTGTCCAATTGTCAGATCTGCCTTGCTTTGCATTCTCCCGTTTTGATCTATGATTTTCAACTTTGTTTGTTGACTCCATGCTGTGCTCCTCCGTGCTCCACCCACACTGTTGCATGCTTCAGGTGTGATACATCCAGGTTATTGTGGGACGGTGCGGGACGTTCCGGACCCGCTGTTTTCTTTTGTTTTTTTCTGCCCGCTCCCGCGAGATTTGCATCGGGACCTGCGGGATCCCAATCCCAATACAGGGCTCTAGTCTGAACCACATTTCATTCCCTCAGTGCAACACCAGTTGTCCAATTGCCACAAAAACTGTGTTTTTGTACTTTCAGTTTTCTCACAAATTGTATAGATTTAGGTTTTAGGCACTAGGTTGCCCGGCCGCCTATTCCCATCACTACTAGTAGTACTACCTACCTCAGTCTGTGTTAGTTTATGGCCACCTCTACACAACCTTCTCCAGGGGAAAATAAACCAGCAGCTGACAACATTGTTTATAAGGACCTGCTCTGTCTATAATTCATTCAAATGTCATATTCTCTTACACCTTCTGCTTTTCAGAAACAAAACTTCATTGCTGCCTACATCTAAATATCAACAATATAGATTTCACTCAAAGGTGATGGGGGCAAACGCCAGAAGGGCACTTTTTTCTAGTATACTTTCTAGTATACCCGATGGCAATAAAAAATATCTGACTCACGCTACATGCAGACTCTAAATGTCACAGTCTGATATTTCACAAACCTCTCTTTTTCTTTTTAAGTGTTGATACTTTGGATACATTATAAATGCTGCATGGAGGTAGTGCTGGAGCAGGAAACCAGTGGTGTGTGTGGGCCCTGAAGGCAAAGCTTCAACAGGCCTCTGTAGAGGAAGCGGGTATGAATGCCTGCCTATCAGTGGCACTTGTCAGAGCAATCAGGTGCCCAGCTGGACTATCATTTGGTGCCAGTGAGGTGGTTACAAAAGTAATAGGATTTCTTGCCCTGCAGAAACAGACTAACCCCTGGCATGTGTGTTTGACCACGAGGAATGAAGGGGAGGTGTAAACAGCGGCGGTCCTGATTGAAAATAAACTCAATGTTTCCCCTCAGGTGGAGACACTCTCTGTTTTTTCTTTGTTCTTATTTATTTTCCCTTTATGATTCCAGTGACAGCTTTTACATTTTCCTTTTCCTTTTGTGGCCTTTGAGTTGAGGTTGCATTGTGTGTTTTGTTGTGATTTTTGCACGTATTGGAAAATCACAGTTCTTTACAAAGCAGTCTCTGCCACTGTCATTTTGGCTTGTATTACACATGAGAGCATCCAAATGTATGATATGAATCATACCCTTGAATGTGTTGAATGTATACAGTGCACATGGTGGATTTGACCTCAATGTGAGAAACGTGTAAGTGGGTATTTTAGGTAAAATCCACCATTGTTTTGGATGTGCGAACAACACTCGTATCAGTATTGCATTTGTGAGACGGATTGTATACAGTGAAATCCTGCAACAAACACATCTGAAAAATTCTCTTTAATCATGCTGGGAAAATATATTTTAAAAGATGTTGACTATTAAACCATGTAATGGCTGGGCCAACCTCCCATTATTTATTTTTATTTAGATAGACAACTCCATAAGATGGCATATCTGATCTTCTTAACAAGAATGGGGAGACGGGCCGTCTCCCCATTGTTGACATCTTACGGAGTCTTACAGAGCTCAGAGTTCTAATGCTAATAGAATTACACATTTTAAACCATAATGTTTATGTTGTTTGAATTTAGAAGGACTTATGGAGTTACACATCTGATAGCAATATTATTTAATGCATTTCTCAAGGAATAGAAAGCTTACAATACCTTCAGCAGCTTTCCATCCTTTTTTTAAACCAGGAAGTGAGACAGAGGACCTTATATAGCTAAGCCTGTTTATGCCTGATTAAATTATGTTTTTGTAGAAAAAAAAAAACTCTTAACGCAACTTAGAAATTATCCTAGGATGTGACAAGAAATCTGACGGAGTTGACAAATATCTTGGACACAACTTTAAAGGGCCAGAATTTTTACAGCTACTGTATAAACAGCATTTATATCTACTGTATTTTACACATGGTTTGTTTTTTCTTTTGGTTTCTAACAAAAAAAACAAGTTGTGAATCCTTGTCTGAGACGAGCGTGTTTTCTGGCAGAGTGCAAGTTTAGATGTAAATAAAGGAAACCAGACCAAAACATTGTATAACTCATATGTAATTTATATAAATCCTTTAAGAATATATGTCCCAATTCTGAAGAATGGGTGGTATATAACTCTTTGATACATAAACTACACTTCCCTGGCACATGCGTTCACCGCTGCATGTAGGAGGAAACACAATTTTAAGATTGTTGTGTCTAGTTTCAACCGAACACAATACTGATTGCATTATAATTATGATGAAATATTTTGGCCAGCACTGTCTGCAACTGTTGCAGTGTTGAAGGAGGGGAGCGGAGGGCGGTTACTGCGGAGGACGGGCCGTCTCCCCATTGGCTTAAAGGGCAGGCAAAACGGGGAAGTGTCCCCATTGGCTTTAAAGGAGTGAAGGACAGCCAGGATAGCCAATGATTGTGAAAACATGTCGAACATGATGCAAATTTTTAGGATGACGATTAGGTCCGACTGTTTATAGACTGAGGCGCTCTTCGAGCACCTGGTAAAAAAAGAAAGGGGGAAACGTTTTTACTGTTATACTGCCCAACCCTATTAAGAAGACCAAGGGCCTACTACAATATCAAAACAAGTCGGTGATAAAGTTGGAGAGAAGCTTCATGCAGGTTTGTGAGATTAAAAACAATCCATTATACAAAAATGGAATGAATATGGTACAACTACAACTCTATAGGATGTCCACCAAAACTCAGTGACTGTGTAAGGAGGGCATTAGTAACAGAAGCAACCAAGAAGCCAATAGTAACTCTGAAGGAGCTGGAGGGATGCACAGCTGAGATGGGAGAATCTATTCTGCCACAACTATTAGCCAGACACTCCACACAGCTACTGTAGGCTTCACATGGTGAGAAGAAAGCATATATACTGAAGATGGTACGATGGTGTTGTTGAGCCATATCCAATCACCTTTGGAGTTTTCCATTGGCATTTCTGGTACACACTATTTGTGGCACAAAGCCAACATTGTTAATGTCACACTGACAATACCATACCATGTTACTTGATGGTGCTAGCATCGTGCTGTGGGGATGCTTTTCATCAGCAGAGACTGTGAAACTGGTCAGTATTGATGGCAAGATGGATGGAGCCAAATATAGGGCAATTCTAGAAGAAAACCTTTCAGTCTGCACAAAACCTGAGACTTGGGAGGAGATTCAACTTCCAGCAGGATAATGACTGTTAAAGTAGGTTTTTTCCTTATCAACCAGATATATAGATATCGATACATGGCAGTACATCACATCGATATTCATATAAGTATTAGAACATTTTCATAAAAGGCGATAAAGAAAACCAGACTCAGGACACAGGCAGCCATGGATGTAATGAAATATCTTGTATTCAGACAGAGAGAGTGGAAGGTTACAGTATCACAGGTATAGGCATCATCGGTCGTCGTCTCTCTGTGCCATTAAACAGAGAAAGCACTGGTCTTTAACAGCGTCCAGTAACATAAACATATGACATCATTGAAGATACATCAAGCGTCCAGCCGTCAGAGGAGTAGTCCTGCTATTGGTGGATAGGATGAGTACGTCATCGTCAGATGAGGATGATGATGGTAGATGATGAAGATGGTGATGATGGTGTGAGTTTATCTTTGAACAAACAGCGTCGACATGTCTCGAACAACACGTTAGCCTCGGCTCTGACCTGTCTGGTCAGAGGTAACTTCGTGACACTGCGAGAAGGGTTATGCATTTGGAGCAGAACACCGAGATATGGTGTTCTTAAAACAATAGATAACCACAGAAAGGCCTGTAACTAATTTGACCTTGCATAGACAGAGACAGGAGAAATAGGGAGAATAGAGTACATGACAGAATTTAGGCCAAAATGACAGCATTATATTAATTTGACATTTAAAGCAGGTTTAAGACATTAGACAAATTATGATTAATCAAAATATTTCTATCAAGCCTACCTCTTCATCATGATTTGGATAGGGTCAAAGGGCAAGCTGATTGTACCTTGTGACATTATTCAAACCAAACCCGACACAGACAGGCTTACAGTGACTAAGTAAGGACACAGAGATTTCAAATGACCTAAAGGGCAAATGGATTGGAAGTACAAATATATTTTAAGGACTGTATAATTTAGATCGAATTGTAGATTAATAAACCTTACATTGTGACAGAGTGGCTTAATGCCTTTGAAAAAAATAAATGGTTAGTTATGTATTTAATATATAGATATATATTATTTAAAAAAATGTAAGGGGTTTTATAAGTTATTAACAGATATTACTTTGAAAGGACTGTATATAATGGTTATTCATTCAATTAGGAAGTAAAACAGGGTTATATTTCATGAGATTTCGAGACCCATACGACAAAGTTTTTCCCGGGTATTACCTTTTGTTTAGTGGAGTGGTGTCTAGCTCTCCACCTGTAGCGTTCAGCAACAGCTGATTAACAATTCACATCTCCACTAACAAATAATTTTATTATAATTCAAAAATCTCAGCTAATGTACCGTTCCAAAACAAATCTTTTCAAAATATGTTTAGATTTGATCAATTTTAGCACCTGTTAATGACCCATAGCCCGTTTTGGTTGATAGAGTGAGGGAGAATTGACCAGTCTGACAAGTTTTTGAAATTGGACTTTGACAAGACACCTACGTAACTGATCAAAGACGATTCTGGACAATTCAGATAAGAGAATTACCCCTCCTCGTGTTGAGCTGGTCCAGATACTTTAACAAGTTTTTAAGTATTTAAAATGTAACGGTACACTTCTGACCTGTACTTTTACTTGTTGGTAGTAGGGCTGTGTCTAGCCTTCCACCTGCGGCCTTTAGCAACAGTTGATTAACCATTCACATCCCCACTAACAAATAACTTTACTTTATTTAGGGAAAAACTCAGTGGAATGGCCCCAAAACCCAGGAAATACTTCCCAAATGTAATACCTCCTGATTGCATGTATATGGGGTTTATTTTGGTAGGAGGAATCATGTTAATGGATTAAGTAAGTACAACCTGAGTAAATACAAACTGTTTGTGTAATTTTCAAATGTTTTCAATCTAAGTATATTCAGCAAATCAAATCGATTATTCATCTACAAATCTCTCCCCTTGTCACATTCAATGGGGAATGGATGTGACATGGAAAAGAAACAAAATCAGATTTAAACACAATGGGAACATGAAAAATGTAAAAGAAAATATGGAAATATTTATTTGAGGTTCTATTCTGAAGGGTACATTCATTTCCACCGAGCTTAGGACAACTGTGAAAATGAATGACTCTTAACTGATTTATTCATTTATCCTTCATCTAAACCAAAAACAAACAAATGCATTCCAGGATTCGTATTAATATGTAAATCAGTTGTGGGGTTGTACCCCACTTACCACCTCCGAGGTCTATTTACAGCACAATACGAATTGGCCTGGAACGTGAGGCATACTGTGTTTTGTTCTGAAAATAGACAAACAAAAAAATGACAGTACAAAAGAAAACAAATAAAGAAATACATATATTCATATATCTATATACATATATATAATAATTTTAAACCTTCCAATACCCTCAGATACCCATAACCATACATGGCGTTACATCATATGGATATAGTATATATGAAAGAATTATGATTAAAATGTTTAAAATTAAAATATAACAATGACAAAATTAAAATAAACATATTCGTTGCGAAGAGTTAGAGTTAGATAAAGTACATCAAAATAAATTGAAAAGAAAACACACAGACTTTGGAAAAAAATAAAATAGCAGATCTACAAGTTTAGTCAAAAATGATCAAGTGTCTTTAAAACTTTAAAATAATTCTTCTTATTCATCATTAAAATGTTTCCAAAGAATAGTATAAAGAATATTATAATATTGTAATGTATTTAATCTAATATTCACTGATAAGTATTGAATTCAATGGAATCTGTAGAAGTGACGTGGTAAAGTGACGTGACAGGGAAGCTGATACTTCCTGTTGAATGAATTCTGGGTAATTGAGTCAAATGGAGTGTAAGAGAGACCAAAAAAAAATTAGAACTTATTATTTAAGGTATATGTCTATATATATAGACATACCCATACATGAGGCGAGGGAGGGAACTAGAACGGTCAAAATATGGTTACAGAGGTCTGAGTTTAAGATATAAGTACTGCTTCTTGCAGCAATGGAACCACAGAAAATAATCAGCATTCCTGGGTTGAGTTTATTAGTCGACTTAGTCTGTCTAGCAGACGAATGAGCTCTTGTGATTGCTTAAATCAACCATTTTTATCGATTAATGGTCTACCACACGTACAATAATTTATGAAAAACATATCCCCGAAAATCAATAATTTGTGAATGCAAGTCGACCAATATTCATAATCCTACAGAGTAAAATAGATATATTAGTTCTCGTGACAAACATTAACACAAAATTAATTTACGCGAATGACGAGGGGTCGCACACTTATCTACACCCTCCCCTGGTGTGAGACCAGCATAATGATTTATACATGTACCTAAAACGTTCTCATCGAACACCCAAAGTTTGGATCGGGGGTTATTCTAGATGATATGATCAGAGGTACACCATAAATCCATATACATATATACATACTCATACAGGGCGGAACCTAGCAAGTATCTATATATAAATAAAGAACTGGAAATATTCAGAAATGAGAATATCCAGCTGCTTAGTCAAACACCAGTGTAAAAAATATGGAGGATGTCCAGTACAGATCGTGTGCGGTTAATATAACCTTCTTACGTCATTATCCTACACTTTTTCATAGCACAAGAGGGCTGCTCCCACAAAAAATTACCCTGAGCATGTCAGTCAACAACTTGTCAACACAAAAGCAACTACGAGCAGCCTAAATGTTTACCGCGGAGAGGAAGGAAGAGAAAAAGAGAGAGAGAGAGAGAGATGGAGAGATGGAGAGAGAGAGAGATAGATATATAGTGAAATATTGTATTTTTAAGAACGTTTAGTCTAGAATCCCTTTATGGCAGTGGATACGGGCGCTCTAACAGACTATAGTTAAAGTTTGACACGCTCAAAGCCCTGAAAAGATTCCCCGTTCAAAAAGTTTTGAAGAACGAAAATAAATGATGAGTTATATAAGTGACCGTCTAGACCATATTATACAAAATATATATATTCAAGAATGTTTTTCATGAATTTAAAGGGGGTTATAAAACATTTTAGTTTAAATCAAAATTAATAAAATAAAATTAAATCAAAATTAAGGAGTAGTCTGTTCATAAAGTCGTGTTTGTGTAACATAAATGAAACAATATTACAATTAAAAGAAAAAGATTTAACTCTTGAAACGTAATGTCTAATGATTATCACAATCCCTCTTTTGACCCGACATAAAAGTCAGGAAAATGAGCGATTTGACCATAAATGGTATCTTGCAGTTATACCTATATATACACACATACATACATATGCCTGTCGATATACATATACCCACAGATAGAACTACTGGTATTTATATCCATACGTACGCATCCTGCAGGCATCAAGGTAGACCCATGTATACTGTACGTATGTATATCCATACAAAAAATACAGATCAACGATCTAAAAAAAATTATCTGTATTTAGAAAAAGGTTCACCAAAAGATTCCTTGTAAGCATTAATCTGATATAAAGGTTAGCGTTGTATTTTTAGCATGAATTAGTTTCTGACGAGCGATTTCTACAAAATATGTTTTCGCCTGCCAGATGACCCCGGTAGGGTTTCCCATAAATCGCCCCGGAAGTATAAGCCCGCAATGATTTATGGGAAATGAAGTCATCTAAAAGCTACATAGAGAAGTCAGCGACAATTATTCTGAAGTTGAATAGTTGACAAGGAGGAAACTTATTATTTAAAACGTATTATTAAGGCCAAATATTTTTACTGGTTCAATTAATTAGAACAGAAGGTTCAAAGAAAGGAATATAAAATGTATTATTAAGGCACAATATTAAATGGATTTAATCTACAGTGGTCAAAATAAAACCGGTCAAAGGTAAAAAAATCTATATACGCTCACGCTCACCACGCCGGAGGTGGTGAGAGAAAGAGACAGATAAGATATAGTAATCAATACGAAATCCACCGAAACAGAACGTAGTAACAACAAGCAGTAACCAGTATATAACAAAAGGACTGACTTGTGAATTATACATGTAAGAAATCGCTGAAAGGACCTTAATAAATGACCACTAGATAAGAGAATTTATGAGACATTAGGAATGTCTTCCCAGGAATATAGGTGATAAAACATTTTTACTTGACTGACTCCCTGGCGGAGCTGTGTTAAACAGTAATTTAAAAACAGGCTTATAATTTATGAGACAAATCGTTCGGTAAAGACAATAAAATAAAATAAAGAAAAAGGTATACTCATCAGATCAAGGTTTACATGGAGAAGTTACGTGGAGATCCCAATCACTGGACCATGGAAAAATAAAAATAAAAAGATATACTCATCAAATCGATGGTTCAGGGATCCTGACCCCGATGGCTGGACCACGTGGAATTTGAGACATGTGGAGAGTCAAGGGGCAAGTCCAAAGGTCCAGCGATCGCGTCCAGGTCCAAAACAAAATAAAATAAAATAAAAATGTGATACTGTTCAAAGATAACCTTCATCTGAATAGAAGTGATAAATCGTTACACCCAGGGCTGGTTCGTTTGATACGTATTAAAACATGGTCTGCCAGGGGAAGAGAGTCTGACCGTACAGTTCCGGTCAATAGCTCAGTTCCCCCCGTCCACCCTGTTTTAAACATATCCGGCTTCGATCGGACCAATTGTTAAAGTAGGTTTTTTCCTTATCAACCAGATATATAGATATCGATACATGGCAGTACATCACATCGATATTCATATAAGTATTAGAACATTTTCATAAAAGGCGATAAAGAAAACCAGACTCAGGACACAGGCAGCCATGGATGTAATGAAATATCTTGTATTCAGACAGAGAGAGTGGAAGGTTACAGTATCACAGGTATAGGCATCATCGGTCGTCGTCTCTCTGTGCCATTAAACAGAGAAAGCACTGGTCTTTAACAGCGTCCAGTAACATAAACATATGACATCATTGAAGATACATCAAGCGTCCAGCCGTCAGAGGAGTAGTCCTGCTATTGGTGGATAGGATGAGTACGTCATCGTCAGATGAGGATGATGATGGTAGATGATGAAGATGGTGATGATGGTGTGAGTTTATCTTTGAACAAACAGCGTCGACATGTCTCGAACAACACGTTAGCCTCGGCTCTGACCTGTCTGGTCAGAGGTAACTTCGTGACACTGCGAGAAGGGTTATGCATTTGGAGCAGAACACCGAGATATGGTGTTCTTAAAACAATAGATAACCACAGAAAGGCCTGTAACTAATTTGACCTTGCATAGACAGAGACAGGAGAAATAGGGAGAATAGAGTACATGACAGAATTTAGGCCAAAATGACAGCATTATATTAATTTGACATTTAAAGCAGGTTTAAGACATTAGACAAATTATGATTAATCAAAATATTTCTATCAATGACCATAAACAAAAGCCCTGTCATTTCTTGGTGCCCAGGTAATACTAGTCCCATGCGAATAGAGCTTTAAAGTGGCCCAGTTAAAGGCCAGAATCCAATCAACTTGACAATCTGTGGCAAGACTTGAAATCGGTTCACCATTGATCCAAATGTGTAATGCTGGTAGACACCTACTCCAAAATACAGAATACAAATGTGGTTCTACTAAGTATTGATTCGGGCATGAAAACATATGCAATCAATTGATTTTTTTTGTTTTTAATGTGTTGTCAAAATCAAAATAAATTCCAACTGCATCAATTTTAATTCCAGGTTGTAACACCAAAATCTCCAAAAGTCCAAGGGGTGTGAATACTTGCACTGAACCTGGCAATTAAGTGCTATTAGATCAGTTGTCAGCCAAGCGAGAGCATCTTTGATTAAGTGTGTGTGTGTGTGTGTGTGTGTGTGTGTGTGTGTGTGTGTGTGTGTGTGTGTGTGTGTGTGTGTGTGTGTGTGTGTGTGTGTGTGTGTGTGTGTGTGTGTGTGTGTGTGTGTGTGTGTGTGTGTGTGTGTGTGTGTGTGTGTTAGAGAGATTTATTAATGTTTTACACTTTATACGGCAAGGCTGGCAGTGCTGGAAGGTAATTACTACTAATGAATTCAAAATGTAACCAACTGAGAAGTGTTCTGGTATGAGAACAGGTGTCCACATATATTAAATCAATTAATGGGCAAATTAGTCTGACAGGATGCGGTACAGATACTGTACCAAGTTGATCATTACGGATGATTATGTTGGTTTGGCTTATGTTTCTCCAGGTCTAAATGTAGAACTGCACTTGACTTGAGCATAGGTTTATTGCAAACCCCTGCTGTGAATTGATTTAATGGGCAACAGGGCTTTTAATTTTCCATGGGATTATTTTAATTTTTTTGTCTACGTTGGCAAAATAAGTATCCCAGCCTCATTGGGCATGGCCACGATCGATCCCATTTGGTTGTGTATTATCCTATATTATATGGTCCACTGAGGAATATCTGCACATTCTGCACTGGTTTTAAATTCTGCAGCTATTTCATGACTTTGACCTCTATGCCATTAGCCGCAGCAGAGGAGGTACTGTACGTACAGTGAATTTAGGGGTGCAGTGCAGACCATTTGTCTCTTGAGAGAATTCTCCTCTCCATTTCCTGCATGAATGCCCAGCAGGTATGACAATAAGAGCCTAAGGGATAAAGGAACAGAAAGGCATGAAGGGGTCGTAGACATAGGTGTGGTGTGGGGTGGGTAGGTTGCTGACAAACTATCACTGCTTTTCCCTTTTGCACAGAACCAGTTCCTTCTGCTCTTAGTAGATCCATGGCAGCGCAACTCCCAGTGGTGTGGCTCTCACCCTCCAAATGGGAACATTGGGGTAAGGAATGATTACCTGTCAGTCCCCTTATCGCTACCATGACACTTGGCAGGCCGTGAACCTATTAAATGTGATTATCCTCCCGTTCAGTCTCTCTTCTTGTGGCCACGCCCACACAGAAGAGGTCCCCATGACACCAGGGCTCTGTATCACCCCCCCCACACACACACACACACACACACACACAAACACACACACGTCTCCTCTACGCTGCACCAGTTTTACCGTTCTTCGGGAAAGGCCACAACTCAAGGGTAACATAAGCATGGCCATCGTCCCGTTGTTATTGTCCCAGAAAGTGTGTTGTTCTGCTATACTGTGAATCATAGCCCACAGAGGCCTTTTGAAACAACTCCAATGAACAAGTGGATACTGAAATTTGATGACTGTTGCACTAAATGAGAATTTCCTTTGCACGGAAGGCTGTTGATGCTACAACATCAATTCCTAGTATACGCTAGGGTTGTCAGTTGTCTCATGAAATCAGATTCTAATCCAGATGCATTAAAATAACCCTAATTTGTATTGATTAGAATCATGATCATTATTTTGGTCCTTAATACATTCCATCTAGATAAAGTGCAGCATTGCATAGTTTGTACTACTTTTTTATGTACTTTGGGAACATTAAAACAGTGGATAATTAAAGAAAGATGAACAAAACTGGATTTAACTCAAAGTGAGCTCTGTCCATTGTCAAGCATATGAGAATACACTGGTTCTCATTAGTTCTACTACAGTATCACGAGGGACTTCAATTGACCGTCAATTCTAACACCATTCCCAAACAAGATGTCTCAAAAACTACTGGCTGGCTTTAGGCATGCCATATATGGACATCTACTGATGACATCATGCATCTCCATATAATAAATGGGAGTAAAGGACAGACAGATACTAAGATGTCCATATATGGGCATAAAAGCGACACAGGCAGACAGAGAGACAGATTCAGAGATCTCCTTTAGTTTTTTCCCCCACGATTTTGTAACCCATGTTTCACCCAGTGCCAATTGCCTGTGTAATCCTGGGCGCTACTCTCCCTCTGCCAGCCAAGGGAGAGCCCAGAACTGAGCTCATGCCTCCTTCAATGCATGAGATCTAGCGGACCGCTTCTTATCACCTAACAGGGGGGAGTTTCCCTGGTTGGACGTAGCGTAGCGTGTGGAAGGAACACGTTATTCCAACCAGTTCCTTTCCCCTCCATCAGGCGCGCCAGCTGACCAGGCGGAGGCAGTATAGAGACCAGGATTACTGCATGTTTTTGTGAGGGTACCTACCCTAGGTGACACGGGGAGAACATGCAGAACTCCTTATATGGGCATAAAAGTGAGACGGACGGACGGACGGACAGACAGTCGGGTACAACGGGTATTGCATAATCGAGTGGGGCAGGCATTCCCACCTTGTATCGCTCCCTACTTGCGTGGTCCCCGAGTAGGCCGGTACTTATTTTCCCCTGCAGCTTTCTTGGGTCCTGGCAACTGCAACCACATACACCCTGGGTTGGCCACCTGGCCTGGTGGAGATACTGTACTGTATGCACGCCACGGAGCATCCCTAGTTTTTAAATGTGCTTAACAATTTGAATCCTGCGCCATGTCGGTTGTCAGTATGTTGTATGTACGTTGCATCACTCCGAATATGGACACAACGCCAGTGTGACGTAATCTCACGACAGCATGACATCACGCATGACATCACATCCTACCTATAAATTCTAGGATGCCGTCAGATCGCACCAGTTCGACGGCTTCCATAGTGGGTTTTGGTCATTGGAGAGGTAATGCACGTCACCTCTTTCTGAAGTGGGTACTTTCAAAGCCTGCCGTGGATTTAGGAGAGCACAAAACTCTCTCTCACACTGTGAGGTGCCTGTAAGGTGGCACTGCAAAGTGAACGACGCGTCACGCTAGACGTTCGGGCCGCATAGCGGCCCGAACTTCTAGTAAATAATACATTTCCTGTTAGCGTGTTATTTTTAGCGGCGCTTGCCGCTCTATACAAGGTATAGAGCGGATCCTGCTCTATACCTGACTTTGTCCGTGTTCACCGTCAACGTTCTGATTGGTCAGACCCGTCAACGTTCTGATTGGTCAGACCCGTCAACGTGCTGATTGATCCTGCTCTATACCTGACTTTGTCCGTGTTCACCGTCGACGTTCTGATTGGTCAGACCCGTCAACAAAGTGATTGGTCAAGCTTCACGTGACACATGGCTATAAACACATTATAAACACATATCGATGACATAATGTATCAAAGGCGCCGCTACCTTCACACAGGGTGTGATTTTTCATAGTGTACCGGCCCCTTTCAGTCAAGCCTGGAGGTCCATAAATCGTTGTTGTTGGTGGAAACCTTGTATGTCCAAAATTGTATATATCATGCACCGAATATCACTGAATCTGTTATTAACACTTAGCCTGCCCTAATTATTTCAGATTTTTTTGCTGTTGTCTGCCAGAGATTTTTCATTGAAATTAAAAAAGTACTCAGGAGCCGAGATACAGAATTTTTAAGTTTTCAGTTAACAAGGAAGTGGATAGGAGTCCAGATCTTCGAAAAATCATATCTCCTTGGTCTTTGGGTCAAATTGAAAATAAATAAATATATTTAATAGATCGCATGTATGCGTGATTGGCAGAAATTGAATTAATGTGCAGAAAAACCAATGAAACAAAGTTTAAAAATTAAGTATGTCCAAAATTGTTACTTTTCAGGAAATGGGGAAAAAAATATGTTTGTTCCAATGGATCCAATGTAGTTATTCAGTCTCAATCTATTGTTAATACTTTTCATTGGTTCAATTAAAACCTTTTAAACACTTTCACTTTCACTTAAAAAATGTTTAGCTATTTTTGCAACTTTTTTGTGACACTGTAGTATGACAAGGCATTGATTTACGACAAAACATAGAAATGAGAAATATGGAGATATGAGGTTTTTGCCTGACGATATGACAATATGCTGTAGTCAAACGCACGCACGCACGCACGGACACACGTGTGACACGTCACACGCACGCGCGTTTTACTGGGTTAATTGTAAAGATATTCCATGTTCTACCCGTCTGTGAGCTCTGTGATAGCCGACCTGCTTTGCAGTGCCAGCATGTCTCGGAGCAGAAAGGGGGGATGGTGTTTGTAGGGAAGATTCCAACTGTCTATATTAATATATTACTGTGTATCCTAGCTGTTTAGTGGTAGGACGCTGTCCATATGAGATTGTCACGTAAGGTATCGACAGTGACGCAGATTCTGGGTGGGGCCGAGGTTTCTACCTTGAATTCTCACGATGGTAAGCCACCACCTCCTGGTGGTGGTTGCGGAATAGACCTCTGTTCTTGATATCGACCCTGGGGCGCACACCTCGATACTTTCAATCCTCTGGTTCGTACCCCTAGTGGAAGAACGTCGAGCTACTGTTCAACGTTCCGCTGACTCAGTCTCCCGTCTTAAGCCTCTACAAAGAAGATACAGCTCACTAGCTGTTCGTCCTCGCCAATAGTGGGTACCGTCGACCACTGTCAATCGTATCCTGTGGGTTGAGAACCAATGTCTCGATAAGTCAATAGAGCAGAGCTGGGGTCTTAACGACTGCTGGGTACTTCTATTGGATTCTAGTTGGTTTAGTTAGGTTGAATATTCTGGCGAACACACTTGTCTGTCAGACGACGGTTATTTATAACATCTGGCCGTGACTTATCTTAAGGTGCCGTCACGCTGGCATTGTGCTGCTAAGTATCGTTCCTTCGTAACAGTGTTAGTGGAGCAATGGAGCTTATCCATAGCTTTGCCACAAGGAGGATAGCAAGGGTTTGGCTAACTTCTGCACCTGGCATAGTATGCCTGTAACTTGGCAACTGTGCTTATGCCCAGGACACAAGACTCCAGGCTTGTAATGCCAATAAAATGCTACTGCTTCATATTTTACTGTGGCCAGGAGGCTTGCTACAGCTGTATGTGTATGGCTTTTAGACTTGTTCCAGCTTTCATATGCCAAGAAACCACTTTATCAAGAGCTTCAGTGTGCCTGAGAATGCGGTGTGACTAAAAATAAAGATAATAAAGAAAATATTTGGGCCTATGTATTATTTGGAGGTGTCAATACCTTCTTCTAAATCAGAATTGTTAATTGTTTCTCTCTGTAATATTGGTGCATTACACTGATGAATGACTAGTGAATAGTAACTAGAAAAGCGCACTCTGCGGTGGAGTATCTCTGCCAGGCTGGGTTGTCTAGATTGGACTATGAAAGTCGAGGGTTGCAGCTGTCAGGCTGCGAGGAAGTGTCTCTCTCGCTCTCTCCCTCACTCTCCCTCTCTCCACCTTCCTCCCTCTCCCTCTCTCCCTTTTTGTCTGATCGAGCTCTCCCTCCCTCTCTTCCTCCTCCCCCTCCCTTCTTCTGTCTCTCCCTCTTTCTGTCACCCTCTCTCTCGCTGACCAAGCTCCTGTCTGACGTCACACACAACATTTGCACTGATGTTAACCGCTGCATAACATCGATTTACACTGATGTTGGGCACGTCCAGTCCATATAGAGGCATATCGTATGCAGATTTGCGGTTTCCTTAGACCAACATATTGGTCTATAGATGTGATGTAGAACCTCCACCATGGCTCTTCATAGATCTTCTTGTCCTGTGACTGCATCCTATTCTATATTAAAATTGGCTCAAGGGAGGACCTCAGAGACACACAGGAGTCTAATTTAGCTGTCTCTGAAATGTACTTAAGCCTGAACTCTTAACGACCATATCCTTTATAATCACTACAGTAACATGTGTGTTTGCCTTTACACACACACACACACACACACACACACACACACACACACACACACACACACACACACACACACACACACACACACACACACACACACACACACACACTAGAGCCATATGAAATCCGTTTTATTTTTTTCCCAATTCCGTTTTATTTTTTCCCAAATTCTGTTTTTTCCATTTTAATATTTCTGAATTCTGTATTTTGCTTTTTATGCTCATTTTTACCATAAAAAAAGTGTCTGGTAAGTGGAAATGAATAAATGTTCAAGATATAACAGTCCATACATGGCCCTTGTTGTGTTATACGCAAAAATGTTCCCAAAATAATTCGGTCTAATTCGGTCTGAGCATGCGCAAAATGGCGTCGCCCATGTGTTATTGTTTCTATCGTCTTTCTAAGACTATTTCTACGTGGATTAACTGTTTATAAAGTAGGATGTGGCCATGCAAAATGGTGGTGTCCCGTGGATTTGTAAAAATTCGCGATAAAAAAAAATATTTTACCGCGATTTTGTTTTATTTTCCAAATTCTGCAATATTCCGTGTTTTATTCCAATTCCATTTTTATTGGTCATTTCCGCGATTCCGTCCGCGATTCCGTTAACACGGATTTCATATGGCTCTAACACACACACACACTGTCCCACAGGTCATGCACTATGTACCCATCAGTCAGTGTTATGGTGGCTACACACATAGCCGCAAACCACTCCCCACTGAGCTGTTCTTTGCATGGCTCACTGCCTCATTTTCAATTGTTCGTCTTACCCCTATAAATCATGTGTGTGTGTGTGCGCGTGTGTGAATTTACTACGCATTTATTTGTATTTGTGTTGACCTCAGGCAGTTGTTTGCCAATCAACTTCAGAGTACTTGAACTAATCGACTGCACGCACACACACACACACACACACACACACACACACACACACACACACACACACACACACACACACACACACACACACCTCCTCCTGTGCAGGTATGTTTCCCCTTGTCTCTGGGCAGTAGCTGGTCTAAAGTCATCCTCATCCCCCCCAGCGTACGGAACCCCTCTTTTTTTCTAGTTTTTTTTAGGTTCCTACAGTATGAGTCATACGATGGATTTTCTGTATCTCACCGGCCCAAATTTGGAGGTTGTATTTCTGCTTGTTGTGATTTTTTTCAGCAAAGAAAAGAAAAGATGTCTTGTCTCGATGAGTAATCTGTAGTTACACCCCATAACGCAGAACTGATTGCATGTGAATAGGTGAAGCACTGAACTGAAGGGGAGAAACATTGTCCTATTGTGAGTGCAGAGAGGCTCAGATCTCAGTGGGGAGACTGCTGTCACAGTACCATTATGGTTCTCCCTACATAACTTGGAGAGATATATATCGTGGCAAATAATAACTATTGAATTTCACTCACCCAAACATATGTCCACAATCTGCCACTTGTCTAATTTAACCATGATGGTACATGCTACATTTGATTAGGTTTGGACACAGTTAAAAACATTTATCCCAAAATCTTCATTGTAATTATTCACTTCCTTTATTTGAAGATTAATCGCTTTTGTAATAAAACTAGGATCGATTTAACTCCATTTTGTGGTTAATGTCTTTTTATTTGGACTTGACATGACAGAAGAGATGAGGGCTTGATCTTGATAGATGATAGATGGATACCTAGATAGATACCTTCATTATCTTGTATCGTTACTGCACAATAGTATAAAAGATGGATTTTACACAATCAGGTGATCTGATTTAACAACAGTGGTGAATAATCCCTGTGAAATAATATAGGACAAGAGGAAATAACCTGGCTTGATCATTTTCATATACGAGTTTTTAGGTGAATGATAGATAAGTATTTGAAAGTGAAATTATCCTTTGCTCAATTAATCAATTAAATTGTTAATAATTAATTGATTAAATTAGTTGAATGTAGGCCTGGGCAGCTGGTGTTGCGGTCCAGGCACATACAATAGGCTCAAAGTAGCCTGACAGCGTGTTGCGGGTTCGACTCCCCATCCCGACGGCCTTTGCTGCGTGTCACTCCCCATCTCTCTCCCCATTTCAGTCTACTGTCCTATCAATAAAGGCATAAAAAAACAAAAATAAATCCTAAATATGTTGAATGTAGATTAGAGGCTCACATGTGATTTAAGCATTTACATAAGTTATAAGATGGAAAAACACAACTTTAAAACAAAAAAAATAGCTTTTCCGGTCTACTGTTTCAGCTGTTCAGTTCTCATAAGATGCCACTAGACAATGGTGTTACTGCACAATTCGCGTCTCATAACCACCTCCCTGCTATGTTGCCATGGTTATGTTGCAAATAATTGGCTAAATTGTTTGGCAGGTACTAATCTCTGTCATCATTCAACCTCCAAAGTCAGAGGTTATCTGTCAGTCTCTCCTCTCCTCTCCTCGTCCACGTTGTTGGAGCATAAGGAGGCTGTTAGGGTGGTGAAAAAAAAGGTTTCTCCTCCATCTGATATGACACAGAAGTAATTTCAGACCAGAAGTGAAATGGACTGTTATGATAAGAAAGGGGCGAGGTAGAGCTCCCTGTGTCAATGGTTAAACCACTGGCCATTCCACTCCCATTGACTCCTCAGCTATTCAACATTGTGTGCCGGGCAGCAAATAGATGACCAGAATGTTACTGGTTTGAATGCATCATCGCACCCTGACCGGAAAATGTGTGTGGAGGAAAGTGTCAATGTGCCCATGAGCAAAGCACCTCATCTGCCACACGCACACCATGTGGAACAGCAGCAGCAAGGTGTGAGTGTGAAATAGGCCTGAGTAGTTGGTTGTGCATCGTGTCGTGCTCCAAAAATAACGGATCTACAAGTTCATAACGCATCGCAACGCAACACTTTGAGCTTGTACAGCTCTGTGATACCAGCACACAACTAATCAGGCTTTAGTAAAAGATCAGTCTGTGTATCTATATCTTTCTCTATAACATTAAAGGTGGAAAAACAAAAGGTTAAAAAAGTTAACCAAAATAATTATAATCTAGGCACTAGCACAGGTTTACTGTAAACTGTATGCATTTTTACACTCTCACCTTAGCTACTTTTATTTATGCTTATTCACTTTTGTCTGTTTGGGAGTTGCAAAAACATCTCCTGGGATGAGAGTAAATATTTGACGACCAGTGTGTTTCCCCGGTGAAGGTGTTATTAACTAGCACTCCGGGGCTAACTTCACTGCACTGTTAACGTGGAATTGTTCTTGTTTTTGTGTGTGTGTGTGTGTGTGTGTGTGTGTGTGTGTGCGCTCGCGCTTCCAATAAAGGAGGATATCATGTCGCATTGTAATGCAAATGTGAAGTGGGTATAAAAAAATGCTGAGTTGGCTCTTCAGCGTGCAAGTAGAAACTTTGGCTGTTGAAAAAGGTGTCCTCACTTTCTGTCCACCGCTGAATCACTGCACACCACTTACAGCCGTTAAAGTAATTGGCACTTTAACCCGGCACAATCTGGCTTTGTGTTCAGCCGAGCAGAATGTAGCGAGGCGTTTAATCAAAGGAAAACATTGATCCCTGTGCTGTTTGTGAAAGTACAGTCGACTGTTGTTGTGACGTAGCTGGTGACACAATCTATTCTTTCAGAATCCCTTTATTTGTACAAGAACAAGAGCTGCGCAGGAATGCACCTTGGGGATCTTGGCAACAATACAATACTATATCTTAAGGACTACATGAACTTGAAATGCCTATGTGTCTCAGTGTGGAACACAATGACACTCCTCCTGACATAAGTATGTACTGACAGA
The DNA here is from genome assembly GCF_963454915.1 of Gymnoscopelus microlampas. NCBI lineage: Eukaryota > Metazoa > Chordata > Actinopteri > Myctophiformes > Myctophidae > Gymnoscopelus > Gymnoscopelus microlampas. Next base: position 40,348,741 of record NC_139939.1, read on the forward strand.
AGGGACACATGTTTAATAGAGCAGAGGATCATACAACCGAGGACGTGGAACCGAATATAACATGCCACCTCTCCATCGAACTCAATGGCCTACTTTGATTACAAACTGCAGAGTCAGGGACAGTTACTGTAGGACAGGCACAGTGTTGAAGCATTGCTTAGAAAAATCCTCCTCAGCCTGAAGTTCCTGCTGGTGGCCGGTGCCGGGCCAGTCTTTGACTGCCTTGACCTTGGAGGGATGAATCTGTTGCTATAGCTGGAGAGAACAATATAAACTCCAAAATGATACTGAGCTCTAGTGAAACTCAGCCTTTGGAGAACCTGCTTGACATGATTTCCAGTGGATGGAGAAAAAAAAAATGAAAATTTCAAGGTAAACAAATCCCAAGCGGATGACCATGCCAGGTTCAGCATGGCATTGACCAGGGCCTGAAAAACAGCAGGAGCATTAGTCAAACCACAGGGCAGAACTCATAGTGCCCTGTGGGTATGTTGAAAGCCGTCTTCCACTCATCCCTCTCTCTAATCCTCACAAGGTGATAGGCATTATGTAGGTCAAGCTTAGTAAAGACGTGCGCCCACTGTAGTAGTTCAAAGGGAACAAAGCCTTCACTTTGGGGGCATGGCTCCAGGCAGGACCTGGTCAATGGCACAGTCATATGGCCAGTGGGGTGGAAGAGAACAGAACGTGACTTACTAAAGACTGCCTTTAAGTCCAGGTACTCAGGAAGGACAAAGGACAGATCAGAGAACTCATCAGTCCTTACTGGCTCACAATCAGAATACATTCAGAATCAACTTTGTCACATCACAGGTTTACAGCTGTAAAGAAGGAGGTTTAAGTGTGCTCACTCCATCACGTGTAGAAGGGAAGAAGATAGAAATAGAGTAAGAGCGGTAAGAGCAGGAGAAAGGATAGGTCAAATAATCAACAAAAGATATACAAAGTATATCTAGTAGCAGGTATGCAGAGATGGGAAGTAACGAAGTACTTTGTTACTGTAACAAAGTACTTTTTTTGAGTATCTGTACTTTACTCAGTATTTATTTTTCAGACTACTTTTTACTTTTACCCGTTACATTTTAACACACATACCTGTACTTTCTACTCAGTACATTCTCAAAACAGGCTCGTTACTTTAGTTTTAATGTTGTACGCAGATCAAAGGAAAAGAAGCACAAGAGTTATTATTTATAACTCTGTGTGTCACGTTACTACAAATGAGTATATACTTCCTGTAAGTAGACACCAAAATAAAACTAAGTTAATCAATCATTACCAGAGGCTCTTATTTTGAAGTGTTTAGGGGAAGTTCGTTTCTGTTGATCACAAGCTGTTACGACTGTGTGTGTGTGTGTGTGTGTGTGTGTGTGTGTGTGTGTGTGTGTGTGTGTGTGTGTGTGTGTGTGTGTGTGTGTGTGTGTGTGTGTGTGTGTGTGTGTGTGTGTGTGTGTGTGTGTGTGTGTGTGTGTGTGTGTGCGCGCGCGCCGGTGAGACGAATATAAACAACAACACGTGGATTAATCTCAGGTTTTGGCCAAACCATGCTCCTCTGACTTAAACATTGTTGTACTGTGGAAGTGCAGTAGCCTTGGATCAAGACGGTCATCGGTCATAGTCTTGTAACAAGGCTAGAAGTTTGTCAAACTCTTTCAACCTCTGCAGCATCATTAGGTGAGTTAATCTACAACAACCAAACACAAAGTGCCGATAGAACGTCAAATCAAGCACATACCGTGCGACTGCGAGCGAGCGGCATAATGTCAGCCCGCAAAAGCTGTGTGTGTGTGTGTGCGCGCGCACGCGTGTGCGTTTACTTCGAAGTAGGCTTGTCTAGTGGGCTCACTTGCTGTGTTTGAATGAAGTACAGGCCAAGGACCCCTTCGCTGAGAGAGGGATGAAGCAGGGACCCCCTAGCTGAGAGAGAGATGAAGCAAGGACCCCCTTAGCTGAGAGAAAGATGAAGCAGGGACCCCCTAGCTGAGAGAGAGGTGAAGCAGGGACCCCCTTAGCTGAGAGAGGGATGAAGCAGGGACCCCCTAGCTGAGAGAGAGATGAAGTAGGGACCCCTTTAGCTGAGAGAGAGTTGAAGCAGGGACCCCCTTAGCTGAGAGAAAGATGAAGCAGGGACCCCATAGCTGATAGAGAGATGAAGCAGGGACCCCCTTAGCTGAGAGAAAGATGAAGCAGGGACCCCCTAGCTGAGAGAGAGATGAAGCAGGGACCCCTTAGCTGAGAGAAAGATGAAGCAGGGACCCCTATCTAATAGAAGCTAACTTTTGAAATCATAAACGCATAAATATATACATTTTTGTTTAATCGCATATCCATGCATCCATGCTCAATGGTTTGAGCCATTTTGGAGATCTTTCCAGCCAGAGTTGTGAGTCTTCAATCAGTTTATGTAGAAGTGTTGTAAATAACGAAGAATGAAACCTTTAAAAACTTAAACAGTCTTTACCACCTCAAGTGAATTAACATATCCCCTGCCATATTCATATTTAGATTTTAGTTGGAAAACTGCCTAAAGAACTTGTCTATAGTGCTGTTAACTAGAGTAGTTTAATGTGTGAAGTTCAGCAAGCAAATATAAACGGATATAAACAGTGGAGCTCAAAAATGTAATTACAAAGGACATGTTGAACAAGGATTATCTAAACTGACTGTCCAAATTAGACACACATCCTTGACTAAAGTTTGCACAGCTTTTCTATGGTATGCTATGAGTTCCCATTGCCGTGGCAAGCCTAAGCGTTCATTCTCCAAATTAAAACTAATTAGTGTGGTTGCCCTAACAGGGCAACCACACTAATTAGACTATTAGACTAATATTAGACTATTAGTAATAGTCCCACTTTATTATTCTTCTAGATAAACTTTATTTTGGCATGCTACTCCTCCCACACTCGTGCCATATGTCAAAATGACCGGCTTCACCCGGAATCGTGCGCTTGTATTTTGCTAAGGGATTGGTTACATAGTTTAATTGATATTGATTTATTAGTGCATTAAATTTCCCCATCCACTTTAATGGGAAAATGAAAAAACTCAAATTCATTTATTAATTTATTTTTTTCTCAGAAGCCGTAGGGGCTAGAGTTACAAGACTTGGAGGGGAGGTTTATAATTTAGTGTGAAATTATAAATAAAATACTTACACCAGTCGGCCTCATGGTGGCGCTATAATAGCCCACTTTACGTTTTGGCCTATAACACTTGAACCGTAGGTCGTAAAATAAAAATATTTTTTTCCCCTAGATTCCTTGGTTCACGAGTCGACGCAACTCCCCATACAGGCCACGCCCATTTGCGTCAGGATAGATTTTCCGCCATTTTGAATTTTCTTCAAAACACACTTTTAGCTCCACCTCCCACATATTTTGTCCAAATTTCACAACAGTCGGTACACATTATCTCTGGACCCATGCGATAAACATCCCCAAGCGGAATTTTGATAGTCATTGAAAATCACGAACGAAACGTCCGGTCAATCCCAAATTTGAATCACATGTCAAGGGTGTTTTACTCAACGAATCCCCAAAAGCATTTCCACTTTGATCCATAGGGGGCGCCACAAATGCGCAAAATGTAACCTTTTGATGCAAAAAAAATATTTTTGGGGGGATCAGTCCTCTCAAAATGAAACGTGAGTGATCTCAGAAGTAACGTGACAATACAATCGGGCCGTTACATTTGTGGGAGGGGCCTGTTTCTTTTGTGGGAGGGGCCTATTTCCTAAAATGAAAACGGCACGTATCACGAACGCAGGATCCGTAGATTGACATTATCAACTGAAAATGATTATGAAGTTGGATGACTGGATGACCAAAGTGCCCAAACAGTGGTGAGTAGCCTAGCCTCTTTATGAACAGAACTGACAAGCCACTGTGCCAATTATTCTAATAATTATGGCTTAGCTATTGATAAAAGATATTGCTCATTTGCTAATTGGAGGGGTTCCAAAATCCCATGATGGGTGTGAGTGGTGTGTGTGCCCACAGCGCTCTTGTGATTGTGAACAATTGTGCTTGTAGCCTACTGTAGGCAGGCTGCAGGCAGCACTGTAGTGTTATCATTTTAACTAATCATCAGCATTAAATAAGATACACAAACCAAGATAATCTAAATAGCATTATTTTAGTTAATTTGTATAATCAAATACTGCCTGGAGAGGTGGCAACGGAAGTGTAAGTGGTGGACTGACAAGCATTACATTACGGTCATTTAGCAGACGCTTTCATCCAAAGCGACTTACAATAAGTGCTTTCAACATAGGTAGGCAAGAAAACTACTAATCACCGGAAGTCTTAAGTGCCTTCTCTTCTAAAACAAGCAACTAAGAGTATACCTAGCGCTAAGGTAAAAGTGCAATATATCAGCTACCTACTTTCTCGATCAATCCCGCCAGACGAGCTTCATCAGCTCATTGATTGAGACCTTTGGGCAGACTCATGTGATACTAGTTCTTCCTTCACTGTATCTGTCAAGCCAGTCACAAAAGCATCAAACAAAGTGGACTCTCCCCATCCACATGGTCTCTCCATTCATACACTGACCCGCCTGGTGGCAACTCTTCCAGGGATGACATGATCAAAAACCTGTCAGTCAATGAAAGACCTTGAAGTTAGCACAGACAGTTGCATTAGAATCCCATAAGGCTGTTCCCCACTCACAGGCCTTGTCAGTGAGTAATGTGATAACATAGGCCACATGCGAATGCTCTATGGGTAGCTCTAGAGTCAGAGTACACTGAGATGAAAAAGAATGACAGATTCCTGACTCAAAGTCATAAGGCTGAGGTGTGGCAGTCTGGGTTCCTTGGCAGCAGGCTGAGTACCATAGGTGAGGTCAGGTCCAGCAGGGGCTGAGGTAACTTTCAAACTTAACTGCTGCATTTGAGTGGTTAACATGGACAGATTCAACCAAGGTCAACAGTAGGGTTGCCAACATCCAGAACTGGAGAAACAGGGTGCATGGGTCCCTTGTGCGCGCGCGGGATTTTTTTTCGGGTTTCCCGCGGATAAAGTTACTTTTTTTGTTACTTTATTTCGGTGTTAGGGTTAGGGTTGGGAACAGGCTGAAATATGCCACACAAACAATGATGCCTCGCCCACCGGAGAAAATCTCACACACACACACACACGCACGCGTGCGAGCACTGTGCCTGCCCTGTCAACTGAGCGGTCCTAGCGCCCTTCGCATACAGCACACAAACACGCAGCCAGACACACTGCAGTGTGCGCAAACAGAAATATATTTTTTATTTTTCCATTTACACCGGAGTCCGGGACAAACAAAGTCCCGTACGGGACACACCCCTTTTCGCTCAAATACGGGGCGTCCCGGCTAATACGGGACGGTTGGCAACCCTAGTCAACAGGCCTTGATCCATCTGTTTTAGGCCTTGTTGGTGGTATCCCAGAAAGACTCCTTACTCATGCAATGCGATTGCAAGGTTCAAGGTTGGCTTCCTTCAGACAGTGCAGCAGCATAGATAACAAAATAATGATACAATTGTACAAAGATTTAAAGAAAAGAGTGCAAAAAAGAGCACAAAAAAAAGAATAAAAAGAGAGCACCATCATATGTACAGGTGCATATAATCTTGGTATATTGTATACACCAACAGCATTTCTTCCCCCAGTGCTACCTAACTTTGCACGGGCTTTATGTCTGCTTAGTCCATGGTTGCGAGATTGTTGTGGAGAGGACACAGAAGTAAACAACAGAAAATGTCAACCAAACAAGGAGCAGGCAGAAGCAAAAACAGTGGGTAGAGGTAAAATTATACAATCCAAAATGTCGGGCAGAAAGGCTCATGCAAGGGCGTGGCAATATGTTTGTTTTGTTTAAAGAAGAAAGAAAAAAGTCAGTATTAGTTCTCAAATCAAGAATTAAGAAATGGGTTGAGAGCCTGGCATGAAACGCTAGAAAATCTGGCAAAGGCGTGAGTGAGACTGAGGTTCAAATATGACGTGATTGTCACCTTTCTCCATCTAAAGACAGCTGGGACTGAGTTGAGTGTGTGCAGATATAAAGAATCTGAAAGTGTACCATGGCATGAGTTGTAAATTGTCTCTACCAGTGTTGGGCAAGCTATTGGAAAGCATAGTGAGCTAAGCTACCTTTACATTAAATGAAGCTTCACTGCACTGAAGCTACCCAGAGACAGGTAGTAAGTTAATCTTCAACAGAGCAAAAGTAGTTTACTATGTCAAAGCAATTTTTATTTTTTATTTTTCAACAACGAACTTTATTCCAAGTCAGTGCTATCTCAGTGATCAATAAAACTGTCAGTCAAACAAATAGGCGGGCAAAAAAAAAAGAAAAAGCTATGCTCTCTGCTCTCACTGCTCCAAAACCAATTTGGCAAAAAAAAGCAGGTGCTCCACATGATAACAAAAAGCAGGTGTCGAGAATGTGTGTTATTCCGTCTGTGTGTGTGTGTGTGTGCATGCGTGCTCACACACGCTTGTGCTTGCCTTTTGTACATGTACGTGTGCACGTGTGCACGTGTGCTTGTCTACCTGTGTGTTTGTTCTCAATTTGGACTTGGACACATTTGCAGGAAAAAAACTATAAATGAACTCAAACCACAGTAGCAAAAGAATAAAGGCCTGCTCCAAACAGTCTTTCAAACTTTCATTCATCAGTCATAAACTTGTGACATGACGTATGACGAACCTAACGTGGGGGGATAGAGTGTGTCTGGCATATGTCCGTATGTGTCTGTAACAAACATCTGACCCACCACCATCAACAGAATAACGCAAAAAAGCTTACTGCTTGTTTCCATTGTGGTCTTTTAGTATGAGGTGTGTATGATGTCATGTAGTGTGGTGGTGTTCGGTGCATGAGATGTATAGAGTTCATGATGTGAGCAAGCCTCTGAGTGAATGCCTGGGGTGTACCTGCCACTCAAAGTGTATGTGCGTGGGGGGGGGGGGCTAGACCCTGATCTTTCTCACAAGAGATGTTTGCTCATGCAACACAAAAGGGAAGCTTTTCAAAATTTGCATAGGGAAGATGGTTTCCCCATTGGTCAGAAAATGTATTGTCCAACTCTAAAGTCATTCACAATCTCAACGTCGAGTGTCTTGTCTCTACCAGACAAGTTGCAGGCATCAGCCCAATGATTGATATTTGAAGTGCTTCTGTTGGCTACACATACAGGTCCATGTATGGCCTTGGCGTCATGTACAATTTGTTGTTGTATATAGTAAAGCTCTCCTGCGCTTGAGCTTCAGAAAAGCTTGGGGAAAAGGGAGCTTGTGTGGGCGCAACTGCACTACTTGATCGATAAAAAAGCTTTGCTACTGAAAAGCTATTTGATTCATAAAACAACGATGCTACCACCACACGAAATGTAGTTAAACTAGTAACACTGCTACTGACCAGCACTGGTCTGTACTCTCTTCCTTCCGTTCTCTTGTCGCTAGTAACTCCTACAGGCTTGGACGGAACCTGTCAGCAGGGGGTGTTGAATGGCAGGGGCTTGATCTTGATCGGGGCTACTCACTGGCAGGTGACTTGAGCCAGTAGGGTAGTCTACAACAGCAGTGGCAAAACACAGAAATATGTGGGCCGGATTATATTGGCATAACACAAAATGTTGAGAGAAAAGCTGTAAAAATGATTGACTACTCAAAAAAACAAACAAACAATAAAAACTCCATTGTTCCCTATGACCAACAGCTCTTCTGCGTTGAATGTGCGTGGACATTAAAGATGCGTTCACACAGGAGGCAAAGATTTTTTTTTATGAGCCGCGATTACATCCGAAGCCAATGCAAAGACACATATTGAGGTAACGGCTGCATCGGGTGACACAAATGAGGCACCTCGACTTGAATGTGTAAAACTTTGCTCACGTAGAAATATCCCAACTTCAGAAAAGTTTGCTTTCCAATTGAAACGCACGTGCGCAAGAAATATGACGCTGATTGGACTAGTGCTATTGCATAGCAGTGGTGGCCATCGTGTGGTGCCACAGATAGAAAACCCATACATTTTTCCCATAGAGATTTTGGAAAATGTTTATATAAATTATTTCAAGCCTGGAACCAAGCAATCAGGCATCTGGTGAATCATGACCATAAAACATTTGATTCTGTGTCAAAACATTTTTGAATATTAAATTATGTTATATTCTATATTTACAATTATTTTGCTGTTTTCAAATATCTTTGGCACAGAATCAACAACTAATTGCACCCAAGGAAAATGATAATCTATGTATGTGATGGGGGACGTATAGATTATATGGTCTAATCCCTTAGATTAGTTGTAACAGGGTGATGTTCTAAATCCGCCACTGTAATAAATAAATAAGGCAAGCAAGGCAGGTGGCAAGGTGGGGCTTGGACCTGTCTCCCTGCTTCTATCTGATTGCCTGTCTGTCTGTCTGTCTGTTTGTCTGTCCATCTGCCTGTTGTTGAGCTGAAGGATAATAACAGGTGAGATTGCTGCCAGCATGCAGTCTTCGTCACAGGAAATCGTGACACACACACACACACACACACACACACACACACACACACACACACACACACACACACACACACACACGCTCAGGCTGCATGTTTTTCTTCCTGCTGTGGCATGATGGGATATAATGCAGATGCATTTCGCAGCTGTGTTATTGGGCACTGTGTTTTCAATAAGCCCGCTAACCTAAGACTCTGTGGATTGTCCCACCCAGCGAGAGCACTGTATACTGTATACACACACAATAGCACGGAAGAAGGCTACCGTCGTTTGTATTGGTTGTGTGTTGAGCGTATCTGCAGGGAAGGTCATGAAAGGGGCGAGCTCTGGAGGTCCTGTTCCTCAGGCTGTTCCCCGACCTGAGCACCCCTCTCCTCTTTTCCCCCCACGTTCCTCCCCGCAGCAAATCCTCTCTAAGTACTGCTGCCTTGGGCTGCAGCCGACGCCGGCAGCAAAGTGATTGATTGTCAGTTAGAAATCCCATTCTTTAAACAGCCAAAGTTAGCCATCAATCACTGCCTGTCCTGCAGGGAAGGAACACACTGCACCGATGGCAGTCTCTCTCTCTCTCTCTCTCTCTCTTTATCTCTCTCTCTCTCTCTGTTTTTCTCTCTGTTTCTCTCTCTCCTTTATCTTTCCAGCTCCCTTTTCTGCCCCCCTCTCTCCTTCTCTCTCCTGTTCTGTTTCTCACTCCTTTCTCACTGTTTCACTCTCTCATTTTGTCTTTGATGGCGTGTTGTCCGCATCCACCAATCAATCATTTAATTGGGCTTATCACACAGGCACACACGTGTATGCTTTGTGTGTGTATACTTTATGGTGAAATACCATACCATTTTGGTCTGATGCGCACATAACGCGTTACACGCTAATGTTATACTTCAACGCTGACACACAGTCACTAATGTACAACAAGGCCAAAATGTATGCCAAGTCTCTCACTGACACGTGCATACCTAATTCACACACTGGAAAAAGGCCAGTCTTTCCATCTGCAGATAATATTGATGAACACAGCAAATGGAACAATGATTTAGGGTCATATGTACGTGAGGGACCTCAAGAATTTTATGATGGCACTATATTTTGCTATTGATTAAATAACATTTATTTGAGCTACAGCGTAACGCGCACTAAATCCTTGAGTGAAATTACTCAGAGTAATGTGTGTGCCTTGACAGGAAGTCAATGCTCAAACGGCGGGCGGGGGTTGGGAGGACCATCGGCGCTGATGGTAACTTTTTTAATTTAAATGATAAATGCCACAAAACCATTGTCTTCATTAAATTAATTTACAGCCCCTGGCAATATCCCCCCCCCCCCCCTTCTGAATTACAAGGTTTATTCCTGTCGTGTACCATAACCTCGTCGAGGACACAAAGGTGGCAGACATATATCCATTCTAAATTAATTTGCAGTGGAAGCAAGTGCCGTCTGTGTTCGGGGAATAAAAATGTCTAGCATGCTTGGGAATCAATCATCTTCAAAGAGGGAAGGATATTTCAGTCTGATAACAGCCCCGTAAACAGACCATGGTACTGTACAGTGTGTATGGACGTTTTCGTGCAAGTGCAGATTTACAATTCAGTAAGGTTGCTAAATAATTAAAACCTGCAAAGGGTGAATCTAATGGCTCCTGCATTTAACTGGACTTTGTCGTGACAAGGCTCCTGACAGCAACCTCCAAAAGAAAGAGTCTGTGTACTGTGTACAGGTTAACCACTTAAGCCCGATTTTGGCATAGACCGACTTGTAGACTGATAGCCGATCTACAAGTTCACAGCACATCACAGTGCAACGCATTGTTTGCTTGCAGCTATTATTGGGAGAACATAATAATAATTTAACTTTTTGGCCTAAAATGAGTGTGTATCCCTGCAGTGTGTATATTCATTATGAGGTACGGTATGTAAAATGCACAGCACATGCCAAAGCAGTAGACTATGCTGCATGTTCAACATCTGACAATGCACTCAACTTTCCAATGAGGTGGTGGTCTGTGTGACATGAACTCAATGACATCATGCTCTGTTGTGCTCTCTGAATTAAATCCGATCTTGTTACATTGTATTAGGAGGCCCAATTTTATTGCACGCTTATGCCCAAGAGGAATGGTTTTGGGGAAGGCAGAGGATCTCCTAGAAATATTGTCATATTAATAGCAAGCGACTACTCCTAACTCCACCAGATTAATTGAGATTGGAGAGATAAGTTGTATGGAAACATCTGACTACGCGCGTGTGTGTGTACGCACGCGCGCTAGGGCTGTCACGATTGCAAATTTAAGTTGACGATTAATTGTCACTCAAATAATTGCAGTTAACGATTTAATTGTGTTTGGCATTGAACATTGGAATATGTGAATAAAAACTTAATTTCTGTTTGCCTTTTAGGCTTCGTAATCAAACATTGCACACCTGGGGCAGATATGACAAATAACTGAAATTATACAGAAGTAAGAAATTACTGAATTTGTTTTTGGGCTTTTTTATGCCCTTAATGATAGGACAGTAGACTGACAGGAAATGGGGAGAGAGATGGGGAGTGACACGCTGCAAAGGTCGTCAAGATCGGGATATGAACCCGCAACACGCTGTCAGGCTGGCATTGCAGCGTAGGGTGCCTGGACCGCCATGCCTAAAATGTGACATATTTAATAATTTTCGAAATAGTTTACAATGCTTACAATGCGTTACGAAGTGACACGTTGTGAGTTTGTAGATTTGCTATTTCTACTATTTTTGGAAAATGATTATGACAATTATGCAAAATAATTGCGATTATCTCAAATAATTGCTATTGGACGATTATGTAATAATTGTGACAGGCCTAGCGCACAGTCATACACACACACACACACACACACACACACACACACAGACACAGACACAGACACAGACACACACACACACACACACACACACACAGTATCTACCTATCTATCATGTATATTATACAGTACTAATGCAATTCCACTGTGTCTGTGTGTTGTTTATCGTAAAGCTCTACAAACCAAATCTTCCTTGTGGGGCAATAAGGACTGCGTAAGTTTGCAATGCAGTGCTTGGCCAATGCAATGATCAAATACTCTCTTTCTGTCTCTTCTCACTACTCATGTTGGCAGCCTCTGTTCAGCTGTCATGAAAAAGGTTAAGCCAGTGTGATCCATGCCAATATTTCGATGAAAAATAATTATGGGATTTTTCTGTCAAGAGTGTTATTATTTAATATTTTGATGTCTCATCTACTCTGTTCTGTTGGTCTCAGCTCAGGGGGTAACAACTATGGCATCATGTGGCTAGACACAAAGTAAAGAAAGAACAGGAACACTTCATTAGTGGCAGATTAGTTTGTCAAATATTGACACAATGGTTCCTCACTGCACTGCACAATTTTTAATAATGTACTGTACTCGTACATTAGTATAATATACAGTATATTTCTTCATAACTTCATTCAGTCATATTCCCAATTCCCATTGACCTTTATCTGGCGGGACCCTCTTTTGGTGTTGACCCAGGCAGACTTCTTTCTTTCTTTGGGGACCTCTGGCCATCCCTTTATGGCCCCTATCAGACCTGCAGAAGCGGTATTGACTTGTCTTGAGCCCCCCGATAACATCTCCATTTAATCCACAAGCGCTCAATCTCAGAGAGAGCGGGTGAGTGGACGACAGAGAGAGGAAGGGAGGGAGAAGGAGTGAACTAGAGTAAGAAAGATATAAGGGGATTGAACTGTGAGAAAGCGGAACATTGAGAGGAACCGGTGTGAAAGTGGAAGTGACTCAAAGTAATGAAACAACATTTAGATTAAAAAAATCAACCTTCAATTCAATTCAATTTTAATTCAATTTTATTAAAGTGTCAAATCACAACAAGTTGTCTCAAGACACTTTACATGTAGAGAAGAGACCCGACAATCCCACCCTGAACAAGCAATTTTTGCGACAGTGGCAACGAAAAACTCCCTCTTAACTGGAAGAAACGTCAGGCAGACCCTAGGTTCTAGGGCGGCGGCCTTCTGCCTCGACCGTGTCGGGGGAAAGAGGAGAGAGAGAGAGAGAGAGAGGGGGAGAGGGAGAGAGGGAGAGAGAGAGAGAGAGAGAGAGAGAGAGAGAGAGAGAGAGAGAGAGAGAGAGAGAGACAGAAAGAGATACAGAGACAGAGGAGAGACAGAAAGAGATACAGTGCAGGTAGTAACAGTAACAATAGTAGCACATATAATAGTGTAAGATATATATGATAGTATAATATAGTACAGCAATAATGTGTATGTAGTATATAATGGTATGATATAAGAATGTTAAGATAATATACAGTATAATAGTATAGTGGTATAGTGCAGTGTAGTAGAAATCCACGGTCGTGCTCCATGGAGAGGCCCGGTCCGCAGTCACAGTCTTGAGCCGCAGCTGGGGGTCCGTAGTGACAGTCCATGGACCTGCGACGTGGGAAATAAAAGAAACTCCGGGGAGCGGGTCCCCGGTTGTAGAATTAGTGGCAGGCCTTACTAGAGCGTGAATCCGTACAGGTTTAATTACGATTGTACCATTGTACCATTGGGACACAAGCCCACACAACCAAAGGGAGGACGAGAAGAGAGAGGACATACAGTAGGTAGTGTTTTCCTGATGATCAAGTGCTGGTGAAAAACACATCACATTTTTATATTCAGTGTACTGTCGGATAGTGAAATTCCAGCAGAGAACAGTTTATGGTAACAAGCTGACAACTTCGTCAACAGAAGTTGCCTCATGGGCAGGCTTAATGGAAACAAAAAGCCTTTTTAAATTCAACACTGAACTGCTACAGATGTGCAACAGCTCAACTCATAGGCTACCTATTCTTCAAGAGCCTTTTCTCGACCAAAAAGTGTGATAGACAGTATGTACAGTAATGTGACATCTCACTAAATAGTAGGAGTACAAGAAAAATCACACCCAGTGTGAAGTGGGCGGTGTGTGGTCATCACAACATGACTCACTTTAAAAAAATCACACCCAGTGTGAAGTGGGCGGTGTGTGGTCATCACAACATGACTCACTTTAAAAAAAGGATAAATTACTTTTTAGCGGCGCTAGCCGCTCTATACCTTTAGGTATAGAGCGGATATTAGCCCTCTATACCTGGCTTTTGCGTCAACGTTCTGATTGGTCAGGCTCGCCAAGGTTCTGATTGGTCAGGTCCGTCAACGTTCTGATTGGTCAGGCTCGCCAAGGTTCTGATTGGTCAGGTCCGTCAACGTTCTGATTGGTCAGGCTCGCCAAGGTTCTGATTGGTCAGGTCCGTCAACGTTCTGATTGGTCAGGCTCGCCAAGGTTCTGATTGGTTAGGTCCGTCAACGTTCTGATTGGTCAGGTCCGTCAACGTTCTGATTGGTCACTATTCATGACATCATAGTGATGTCATGAATAGTAACATAGTGATGTCATGAATAGTGACCAATCAGAACGTTGACGGACCTGACCAATCAGAACGTTGACGGACCTGACCAATCAGAACCTTGGCGAGCCTGACCAATCAGAACGTTGACGCAAAAGCCAGGTATAGAGGGCTAATATCCGCTCTATACCTAAAGGTATAGAGCGCGAAGTTTGTATATCTGTGTTAGGGTTAAATTTGAACCCTATGAATAGGGCTGAGAGCCCACGAAAGATGAAAAGATGGTTTGGTACTAAGACCCCCCAATACCCGTCCAGTCAACACCCAAAGAAACGTGAGTCAGACACCTGGTACATCCAAAAATGATCAGTCTGTATTGCTCGAGTGTGTACACGGAGGCAGTACAAGTTACATACAAAAATATCAATCACACACTAATGATTCAATAACAGGCCATAGTATTTATACACAGTTGGACTTCAATGACATCAGACATAGGTGCATCCTTATGATTGGCTTTAAGACCCTCAGACGTAGGATGGGAGTCGTAGGATGGACAGGCGTCTGGCTGTCTTAATATTAAGTTGTTGTTCATCTTAGGGTGTCCTTGTGTACAATTCTCGGTTCCATAAACAAGTTGTTCCTTCGATATCATAGGACATGTGTATGGTTTTATCTGTGACAGGGTGACAGCTGACAGAGTAAATTAGTGACAATATCCCGGTCATACAGATCATCTTACACAGATACAGGTCATTTGGCATTTAATCACAAAGTGTTGACCAAGACAGGTTTTTACTGCTTGGAAACATATGGAGCCAGCACCAGATAGCAAATATGGGGCCAGCTACATGGCCTTGGTAGGGAAAGTGTAGTAGAGTTACAAAAAGGCATGTTTAAAAGACTGAAGTACAGGCCCAAAAAGACATCACTATATTAATTTGACTGGTTAGATCGATATTTCTAGATCATATCAATCTGGTCCACAAAACATATCTATCAATCTGCTACAAAAAGCTACGAAGATAGAAGCTGATAGAGTGGGTACCCACTCTATCAGCTATGACAGATCGGTTTTTGCCACTTACCTTGGAATGCATTTGGTGATTCGCTTCCAATGGCACTATTTAGTGCCACTGGAAGCCTTTTAATATTGTTTCTCTATAGTAGAAACACATATCTATGACAAAATATATCAAAGGCGCCGCTACCTTCACACAGGTGTGATTTTTTTAAAGTCCATACTGCTATTCATAGGGCTGCACATGTGTCATGTGTTTCGCTAGCCAATCACAGTCCTGAATTTGCAAAGTCAGCCAATCACATTACAGTTAGTGGTGATGACACTAGCTGTAATGTGATTGGCTGATATGAAAAAAGTATCGATTTGCATTAACAATGGAAGGGTTAGGGGGTACACAAATGTTTTGGTCGGTGTCCAAAACTCACTTATAGGGGGCGGCTACACCGCCCCAAAAATCACACCCTGTGTGAAGAGAGTGGTGCCTTTGATGAGCCCCGTACGTATTGATGTTGTCATCAATGTTTGTTTATTGGACATACATACATACATACATACATACATACATACATACATACATACATACATACATACATACATACATACATACATACATACATACATACATACATACATACATACATACATACATACATACATACGGACGGACGGACACACGGACAAAGTCAGATATAGGAGTGGTTGAGGAATCTTGAGGAATCTAATAATACATTATTTCCCATAGTGTGTGAAACTAAACATACCATAACAGCAGTAGCAGTATACTTAGCCTTTGTTTTGTCTGTTGTACAGTAGCATGTAAGATGTCAGCATGGTGACCCGAAGGCACCAGTGTTCAACCCTGTCTTGCTTTCTGCACATCATCATTAAGGTTTGTTACAGTCGACAAACCCAGGGACTGAGAATAGAACTGGGGCTCAAATAATGGACCATTAATCTCTGCTTGATTTCATTGATGGGGATCTGCTCTCACTGTGGAGAAAAGGCCACAGTGTCCATCTTAGGGGCTCAACCACAGTCCATTGTATCCTAACTTCCGTTGAATTAATTGGTCTCATACTTCATGATAGCGTGGAATATTTTGCCTACCTTAAAATGTACTGATAACCTATTATGTCTAAATACCCAATGTAGGTTTTGATCTCTATCTCTCTCTCTCTGTAAATCAATTTTACTTGTAGCATATTATATGCGGTATTATAGTATTATATCTTATACTATTTTTTTTATCCTATACTGTCCTATATTTGCATATTTCCACTGGCTGGCTGTTAATTTTCAAATCAATTTTCAGGCTCAGTTACTGTAGACATGACATCCTATACATTCCAACATCCAGGAGTATAAATGAACACTGAGGATTTCACTGTGTAGCAACCTTGGTGGGATCTTTTCAATCTCTCTTAAAATCATATTTTTATAGAAATGCTTTGACCCCTTGAATATGTATTTTGTTTGTATGTTTTATTATCTTTTATATTTTAAATTGCTTGTTTTTCCTTTTCATTCCTCTTGTCTATGTAAAGCACGTTGTAATCCCGATTTCTTTTCCAGCCCTTCGTTGTATTATGAAGCACTTTGTCATTTCTGTTTGGAAAAGTGCTATATAAATCAAGTTTATTATTATTATTGCATGGCTGCCTCCGCCATCGATGTGTGAATGGGTGAATGTGAGGCATCCATTGTAAAGTGCTTTGGAAAAATGTGCAATATAAATGCAGACCATTTGACAACAGCATAAAATGCATCAAGCAATCAAACTATGATGCAATAATAATTAATAAATGGCTACAGCACACACCATGTCTCCATAAGAGTAATCAAAGGCAAGAGGAATGTCATTTTGGAGTGTCAGGCGGTATGATGTAGCCAGACAACTCGCTTGTTTTCGATGAAGTGGGTTTTGATCCACAGCATTACCACTCTGTGTTGTATCAATGGAAAAGGCATAGCCCCAAGTCATGAGATGACAGCGTCTGTGAGCTGTCAGCAGCAGGCAGGAACATCCTTGTAAAGATGGACAGAGAGGGGATGAGGAATTGGGAAGGGAATGTAGCCCACATAGACAGGTACATGTCAGGATGTGGATATGTGCACATCACGAGAGGCATGTTTGTCATGTGTGTTCTGACCTCATGCATTACCAATTGAATACAAAGATGTATCTGCTGTAGGCCACCCACGCAGAGAGAGGGAGAAAGAGAGCTCTCTTTTTGTCTCTCCCAAACAATTGTGTGTGTGCGTGCGTTTATGTGTGCACATGTGCGTGCGTGCGTGTGATGTATGTTAGATTGGATGGGCATCAGTCATTTTGCTTAACTAGGCAAGCTAGATTGAAAAATGTTATACAGTATACTGGTGCTAAGTGGTTCAATATGGTATTGATTTAATTGTTCTGCCATTTTGATTGAAGAATGTCTTGCCCTTGGTGGCTGCAGCTTGCCTGCTGTAGATGATCATACAAAATATCTACCTTACAATTTGAATCCAGTGTCGAATGTTTGCCTGCGTGTGTGTAAGTTGCATCACTGTTGCCAGATTGCGCGCGAGCAACAAGCAACCAGCTTGCTGCAAACACACAGAGCTGTGCACTGCGCATGCGTGGACGCACTTTCCCTAACGGACAACACGCCACTTCGCGCTTACAACTTTTGGACATGGCAACCCCGAATACCCCGCCCATCACCGAACGGCTCCGGCCCCAGCCGAAACACAACGAAGCGACGGCCATTGAAAACACCAGCTCGCTCGCTCCACACAGCTCCTGCACTGTTAACTCCTCAATGCTTAAATAAGCACACATTTCGAACCAATGTGGAAATATTCTCACACAAACAAGCCCAACTTAGATTTCTGACCATTACAAATGTCAATAGACACGCAGGACACGAGGCAGTGGCCCTGCGGAAATCGCGGCCTAATGCGCAAGAATAAGCCTCGGCTGGTAGTGACCGGGCCGCCCGACGGATGTCGGCGGCCCGGCGATAGCGTTAGCATGCGCCTAACGCTAATGTTAACCAACGCTGCTGTCGTCACTCAAACGGCTACGTTAAACATCTTATCAACAACCTGTATGAACGTTAGTGTGGTCAATGTCATCAATGCTAACTAATTAGCCCGTTGAAGAGTGTTATTTTGGTGACTTTTGAGGGTTTCTGTGACACTATGTCACGATGTAGCATCTCAGAGTGTTATGTAACACGGAACGGAATGAATAGCTTAGCACTTCCGGTGGTTCCTTCACAATAAAGGTTTCAACAAATACACACAACATGCTACACGAGAGCCTCGCGCCAGCGACTAGACGGAAGGGTCGCGTAGCGACCCGCACCTCTAGTTCACTACAATCTGATGGCTGGACTTGGACAGGATAGGAAACTGAATTTCTATGTTCTTTTTTATTGTACTGTAGCTCACTATGATGAAATCTAATAGATAAAGGAATCATGTCATCAACAACATACCTTGAAATCAGTCTTTTTAGGCTTATAGACTGGAGTAGCATTATGGTGCGTTCACACGGGCAGATTAAAAGATACACGCTACCTTTCATTTTCAATGGAAACCAGCGAAATGGAAACCAGCGAAAAGAGCATAAAGATTACATCCGACGTTTGTAGCTGTAGCTCTAGCGACAAAGATACAAAGCTACACATTCAAGTTGAGCTGGGTTCAACTTCCAGATACAAAGATCAAAGCTACAACTGTAGCTCCGATGTCCGCACGTTTGATGAGTCAGCGACCGCTTTGAGCAACACAGATACAAAGCGACACAGCGACAAAGATGCAGTGTATTTTTGTAGCTTTGTATCTTTTAATCTGCCCGTGTGAACGTACCATTAGGCTACACTGTTAATAAAAAACAATCATAACTTTTTTATAGCCGTTAATTAAGTGAATAATGACATCATTACATCACAATTCTTTTTGAGTGGTGCCAACCAATCCTATATCTGACTTTGTCCGTATGCATGTACAGTATGTCCAATAAACAAACATTGATGACAACATCAATACGGGGGTCAATACGGGGCTCATCAAAGGCACCACTCTCTTCACACAGGGTGTGATTTTTTTAATAATCTGTGACATCCTTATTCCACACCTTACTTGTTGGACACGTTTGACTTCAAGGGAAAATCAACACATGACCAATGTATTGGTACCTGTACGAGTTTTCATACAGTATGTCAAATCTGAGAAATAGGATGGGCAATATACCAGATTTGACATACTGTACAGTGAATTTGATTGTATTTTCTGCCACTCTGTAGTACCTCTAATAGAGACATGTTATACCTTGCTGCAAAGGCAGTGTTGTACACTGTTATCTCAGTATGCGCATGTCCTTGTTAAAAGTTATGTAAAAAGAAGCCATATGTTTAGACTGCGGTGCAGTTTTTTGACCATAGGCGCTGGAAGCCCCTGTGGCGATCCCAGATTAGGGATTCCTCTCACTTGCCTGGTAATTACATGCTGACTTCAACTGTTGTTTTTGAAGAGCCAGCCATTCTTAATGAGACATAAGCCAATGCCTTAAAGCCTTCAATTGGAGTTCAATCCCTTCTCACTTAACACATTTGCTTCTTCAGTTTAAATCCACAGTACTAATAGACTCCACTTGAAGCACTTTCTCTAATGTTCTCTCTTTCTCCTTTCTCTCAGTCAAAGTTAGCAAAGGTAACTTTATTTTGGATAACATATTCCCATTTGGATAACAGTTTTTCCTCCAACACGATTTCTGCCATAACCACCTCTCCAAGATATGGTGATGCAGACATTTCATTGGCTGACCTCGATAACGATCTCATAATAATCTCTCAATAATCAAGCATTGACAGTTTTGTCTGCTTTGTTGCTACACATCTACTAAAGTATTAAAACAAAGATTTCTGATAACATTTTGATTCCAATCAGGGGAGCTTTAAATTGGCAGTAGACCCATGGGGCTATGGAGTTTGCATATTTTTCACCATGGAAAGCTTTGAAAAAGACCATTCTCTGCTCCGATCAAACGGTGGGGAATAAGACTTTTAAATCTATAGGCAAATCCCATGAAGGCACCCGTTCCACCTGCCGGAGAGTACTTTTTAAAAATAAAACAGCTCACCGATGAGTGTGACCCAACTGTACAACCATACACCAAAACATGTCAAGCAGAGTGTGGCCAAATTCTATGGCTATTCCTAAGGAGCCCCGGAGATTTCATGCCTGAGGGCCAGAGAGCTCAGTGGAGCGTTGAGAACCGGCATTATAACCCCTTAAACTTTGGAAGACGATGCCTGAATTGGCTGTTGTCCCCTTTGGAAAGAATTGATGACACTCAAAGGGTCTGAAATCAAGTCCTCCCAGCAGCTGAGATGTTGCAGGAGAAGCGGCTGAGGCCTGGAGTTTGGGTGTCAGGCTCGACTGCCATGACAGCTTGTGGGGGTCAGTTGGTAGGAGCCAAAGATTTAATTCTGATGAAAAAACATTGTTTCATTGTTTCAAGTATTTCACAACAGTAACTAACTATGGATGTATTGAATCACATGAGCGTACGCACATTTGAGATTGTATTCTATTTTCCCCACAAAATGTATTTTTATTCAATATTAATTTTGATTGGACTTGCAGTAATAACTTTAGTTGATTTTGTTTCTATTTAAATTAATTATTTTAATTTAATTATTAATATAAGATTAAGATTAACTTTCGTGATGATTAATGGGGTAATAAACTTGAATGTTATCAACTCTCATCCATCAACTTTTTTATTCATTTCTAATCATCTATTTCACTCGCACGCACGCACGCACGCGCGCACGCGCACACACACACACACACACACACACACACACACACACACACACACACACACACACACACACACACACACACACACACACACAGGACCTGTCCTCGGGTAAACCACAGTAGCTGAGTTAAACTGTTGTGATTATTACCTTCATTTCGATGTGTAAAGCTGCATGGTCATTACGAAGATGTTGAAGTAAATTGGAGTTGTTGGAGGCTTTAGCTTAAGCTTTTTTGAAACAAATCATTTGTCCCCTTGCCATAATGGTTTGGTAATGCGTAGCATTGCTGGACGGATGTAGCCCCATCAAACACAATGTCACTCTCGTGACACCCACACAAATATATAGGCTACAGGTACATTGTATTTGTTTCACTTAACTGAGCTTAATTGAACATTACACAGAGAGCAGCTATCTCTCTCTGTCTCGTGTTTCTCATACTCTAAAGAATCAAGTATCAAGACGGTTTATTCATACGTATGCAGGTACAAGCAGCAAAATGCAATTGTGTTAAGGTCTGCAAAAAAGCATGAAAGATTTGCTTGAAAGGAAGTTATTGATCAGCACAATTGTTAGAACAGCCAGTATGCTTCCTGTAATTAAAATCTTTTGTGCTACAATTGAGCAGCAACATTGCTTCAATTTACGTTCACTTTTGAAAACCAGATTCCCATTACCAATAGTACAGTATGTCATTAATATTTTACAAAAGCTATGTGTTCCCTTACTGGTTCGATTTCTGTGCAACCTATGCTTCACATTACATCTGTAATAAAAGCCTTTCAATATTTTGCTTCAGTGAAATGGAGGCCTAGGCGATTGATTGCTAGAGTCACATACAGTTTGTTGTGAACTTTAAAAGCTATTGAGCACAGCAGAGAGGCATACATTAAAATGAAATACCACTAAAATCAATGAATTAAAGCTGCTATCCCCTTGGCTCTGGCCAAGTCCGCTGCACGTAGACTTTTTGCGGTTATACAAAGTCACTGTGTCAATATAATATGAAAACCAACTGAATTGCGCTCGGGTGGCGCAGTGGTAAAAGTGCCTGCCCACCACTGTGTAAGTTTTGGGCTTTGTCGAGCGTCTATACGAATACAATTGGCCCGTGATCGGGTGAGGGAAGCCTGGCGGGGAGGGTGATTATACACTGCCTGTAATCCTACAGGCTGGGGCGATATCTGGTAGGTTACACAACAGCAGTGACAACACACAGATGTGTGTGCGGAGGGAATAATTGGCATAACAACGAAATTGGACAGAAAATGGGGTAAAAAATGTAAAAAGAGAAAATAAAATTAAAAACAACTGAATTAATTGACCAAAACCAAACTCTTATTTTTAGAAGTGAGAGCGTATTGCACATGTGCGCTCCCCCTCCACTACACCGCTGCTAAACATGAGTTTCCTTTACATCTATCTAGACACCAACTCAATGTTCAAATGCAGTCTCAAAGTTTAAAGTGATTTTTCACTCTTAATTGTATTGCACAAACTTCACTGGCTCCAGTAACTTTATTCACTGACTTGACATTCAAAGGTTTGACGAAAGGAGATAGGACTGTGTGACTGTGAGCTGAAAAACACACAATACTTTTCTGAACCCTCCAAGATTCAAGATTCTTTATTGTTATGTCCCATTATACAAGTATAAAGAGAGTAAAGTTTTGACTGCTTGACATAGCAGCAACATGAGAAGATAGCAAAAAAGCAATAGAAATAGCAGTATAACCGGAGGGGCATTCATTTCCAACTCACATCGTTCCCAATAGGCATATCTCTTTGTTTGTGTGCGTGTGCGTGCGAGTAACTGTCCTTCATATATCTCAAGAACCGTCTGACCGATCAGCTTCAAACTCACTCATGTAATGCAGAGGACCGCGATTGTCCAGAATCGCCAATCCGACCAGTTTTCCCATATATAGGCATATCATGGAGATCCAGTTGTCCAGAACCGCCGATCCGACCGCTATGCCCATACGTACTGATGACAGCAGCGATCTCCATATATGGGCATAAAAAGGACAAGGACAGACAGATACAGTACAGAGATATCCATACAGTATGGGCATAAAAGGGCAGACAGACAGACAGACAGATACAGAGATCTCCTTGTATGGGCATAAATGGGACACAGACTGGATTGGACGTTATGCCTAACATATAATCCAGATGTAGTTCCGGATTTATGTGTTTATTAGGGATCTATTAGGGATACCCCCCATTAAACTCCCAATATTTGTTTTATATTTTTGGGCGGTGTAACCGCCCCCTATAAGTGAGGTTTGGACACCGATCAATCCTGCACCGTGATTGGCCAATAGTCTACAACGCAGTCTACAACCCTAACCCTTCCACAGTCAATGCAAATCTATACTTTTGCAAAGTCAGCCAATCACATTACAGCTAGTGTCTAGGGTGACCACCCGTCCCGAAATTCGCGGGACAGTCCCGAAATTGGACCCTCTGTCCCGCGTCCCGCACAAGCAGAGCAATGTCCCGAAAATCAAAAACATTTTTTTTAATAATAAACGGGAGGTCCTCATGTGTCCCGCGATGTCCCGCGGAACGGGTACGTCTGTCCCTCAATGGGTCTGTTTGAAGGTGGTCACCCTACTAGTGTCATCACCACTAGCTGTAATGTGATTGGCTGACTTTGCAAATTCAGGACTGTGATTGGCTAGAAACACATGACACATGTGCATAGCCCTATAAATATGCGTGCACACTTAAAAAAAACACTTTTATGTTTTAAGTGAATCACTTCCATCACTCTGATGACCACTGTGACCACACCGCCCACTTCACACTGGGTGTGATTTTTGGGGCGGTGTAGCCGCCCCCTATAAGTGAGTTTTGGACACCGACCAAAAAATTTGTGTACCCCCTAACCCTTCCATTGTTAATGCAAATCGATACTTTTTTCATATCAGCCAATCACATTACAGCTAGTGTCATCACCACTAACTGTAATGTGATTGGCTGACTTTGCAAATTCAGGACTGTGATTGGCTAGCGAAACACATGACACATGTGCAGCCCTATGAATAGCAGTATGGACTTTAAAAAAAGTCATTTATCCTTTTTTTAAAGTGAGTCATGTTGTGATGACCACACACCGCCCACTTCACACTGGGTGTGATTTTTGGGGCGGTGTAGCCGCCCCCTATAAGTGAGTTTTGGACACCGACCAAAAAATTTGTGTACCCCCTAACCCATCCATTGTTAATGCAAATCAATACTTTTTTCATATCAGCCAATCCCATTACAGCTAGTGTCATCACCACTAACTGTAATGTGATTGGCTGACTTTGCAAATTCAGGACTGTGATTGGCTAGCGAAACACATGACACATGTGCAGCCCTATGAATAGCAGTATGGACTTTAAAAAAAAAAAAAGTAATTTATCCTTTTTTTAAAGTGAGTCATGTTGTGATGACCACACACCGCCCACTTCAAACTGGGTGTGATTTTTTTATATTCTGTTAGCAATTAAGAATAATATTAACATATTAACAGTGCAGTATGCACAGTAGTCCTGATCACTACAAATGTACATGTTCTTGAGTTGGATGTGGAGCTCCTCAGAGATTAGCGGATGCCTGCCGGCAGTCTCTCTCTCCTCATCCTTTACAAACAACTCCTTGCTCCTTCCATTTGGCTCCGCAGGTAATAACGCAGTCCACCCACCCACTGTGAGCATAGACGCTGCAGAGCACAAATACAGTATCATGCACATGCATCTGTTAACACACATACACAAACACATATAGTCATGCATGATTTCATGTGCACACATGCAGTCACATGCACACACAAATGTATGCTTGCGCACGCAAAACCCCCCCCCCCACTCACACACAATCATAACCTGTAGATATGACATTCAAAGACAGAGGCAATTATAATAGAGTTTGTAGGAGTGAGGATAGGGGAGGGGTGAAGGAATGAGGAATAAAGAAAAGCAGATTTTCAACTTTGTTAGAAGGAAGAGTTGTTCTTAAAGGAACATACGTAAATGGAGATCTCTGTATCTGTCTCTGTCTGCCTGTGTCCCTATGCCCATATATTGGTCAGATTTGCGGTAATGGACAACTGCCGATCTGACCGACTTCATGCCGGGCACCGGTGTGGGTACTCGGCGATACGCACGCCGAGTTTGGAGTCAATTGGTCACGTGGTTCTCGAGATACGCAAAGGACACTTATACATTTACAGAATAAAAGACATGGCCGAGACTACGTTTTGCACCCTGTCCATCTGTCCGTCCGTCCACGCATGTGTTCGTCCGCGTGTCCGTCTGTGAGCAGCTGATCTCCGGCACCGTTGGCTTGATCGCAGCAAAACTGTGCACTCACACTCCCTGGATGCCAGAGCAGAACCTCTGCCCAAAATCTTTCCTATGGGCCTGTTATAGCGCCACCAGAAGGTCAATTTTTGCAAAACACTTTTTTTTTTTACAGTACTCTTACAAATGTTGTTCAAACATCACGCAAATCGGTACCCCTATAGTCATTAAACGAGACAAGTCTTTCAGACCTGTGCTCCGAGGAGCACTTTTTGTAGTTGGCACCATCTACCCAAGCAGCAAGGACCGCAATAACTGACAGCTAATACTACTACCCATCCTACGATCCACTGCTCTCATTATCCAGGGCCACAGAGGTTAACGACAACGCAACAACAGCACAAGCCATTATCATTTCAATTAAACCGGTCTTCTGTTATGCTGCCGTTGCTGTTGTGTTTGTTTAAAAGCACTAAGGGACACAGTTATGAATCAGTTATGTTAGCAGCGATGCAGTGATGTGCGTTCAGCTGTATACCTCTACATCAACAGGCACTGAACTACAATACAATGATGTGTGGTGATTTAAAAACATGCTACAAGCTTCTGGTATTTAGTGTCACGTCCATCGGGAATAATATCCTTGCGCGCCTTTCTGGAAGAATATTCACAAATTTGTAACCACAGGCTTTTGTTGTGCTTGCATGACCTTGAAATGGATCTGAAAAACAAGTTTTCTGTGGATTGTTTTTTTCTTCTTCATCACAGTGGGATGTTGGAACATATATGTATGAGTATATAAATAAATGTATGTATCAGGTTATCAATCTCACTTTACATCAGTCACTTACCTTCTCAGGAGGTACGCAGCTTGAGAAATACTCAAGGTCAAAGACATGCTGTCTTTTGAGACAACGGTGTAGTGGAAGTGTTTGAGCTCCTTACAGCAGCCCTACCATAGGAGCAAACGGGGAACAATGGTTTCAACATTGTTGCCAACAAAAAGATCAAACTAGGAAGAACACCCTTCATCAACCAATGAGGAGGAATACGCTTCTCAAATGTAGTACCTTATATTGGTGCGAATAATAACCAACAAATTAGTGAAAATGAATACATCTACTCAACCTCTGATAGGCTAGCCTCTAATTCATTTTTAAACTGACAAAAAAAGGAAAACGGAGACACTTCCCCACTACAGCCTTTCATGAGATAATTTTAGACTTATTACAGAGGATGGTGTATTGTCTCTTTTCTACTATAAGGATTCTGTCATCTTTAGAGGGGATAGCTGTGGGTCGTGTTATGCCTTTACAGGGGAAAGCTAGGGCTGTCACGATCATGAAATTTTACTTAATTATCACTCAAAGAATTGCGATTGAATTGTGATTTTGGCATTGAACATTGGAACATATATTATAAACATTACATTTCTGTTTGCTTGAGAAATAAATTACTGACATATTTAATAACTTAGCCGATAGCCGATCTACAAGCTCACAGCGCGTTGTTATGCGTTGTGAGCTTGTAGATATGCTCTTTTCATTATTTTTTTTAAAAATGTTAGATAATCCATGAACATTTTTCAACATGGAAACAATTATGATGATTATGACGACGATGCAAACAAACTGCAATTATCTCAAATAATTGCAATTATCTAATAATTGTGACAGGCCTAGGAATAGCTGTTGCCTGTTGGTTATGCCTTGGCAGAATGAGGCTCAACATAACGATGTCACTTCTCTCCTCTATCACTTTGCAGACTCAGATGAGGCAGCATAATGCCCAGAGCATACAGACATAACTCTGTTGCAGATAATAATGGGCTGTACAAAACAATCTGGAATTGAAGCACCCAATTCTGTGCACATGTGAGTTGCATGCATGAGATGTAGCATCATACTTTTGAAATCTTTGATATTCATGGTTTTGTATGAAACCCTGTGTATATGAGCAGGGTGACCAAACTGACTCATTGAGCCTAAAGTCTGGAACAGACTGTCCCAGGCGAAGGCGTGGCAGAGACTTTGTTTTGCACCCTGTCCTTCCGTCCGTGTGTCCGTCTGACCGTGAACAGCTAATTTCGGCAACATTGGCCCGGCTTACAGAGCATTTGTGCCAAATTTCATCCTTGTATCACAACCTGAAAGATTATATCACTATCTGCTCCGCTAAGATGGTAGCCATCTTGACAAGAATGGTCACTATCTTGGATTTTTGCCAAATGTCATGCTTGCATCACAAAGTGAACGATTATGTCTTTAATCTGCTGCACTAGGAGGCGTCACATCCGCTTTAGCGCTCGATCATTTTCAGATCTTCCGTGCTCCAGACTGTATATGACGGAAGCATTTGAAAATTGTGCGAGGCAACAGTCTGGCTTGCGAGACTAGCTCATCATGGGAACGTCCATGAGCGTGCAGGTGTGTGCGTGCAACTGCTCAAAACACTGTGGGGAAAGGCGTGCAATAACTGCTTATCAGCCAAGTTGGGGCCCCAGATACA
Organism: Gymnoscopelus microlampas; assembly: GCF_963454915.1. Classification (NCBI taxonomy): domain Eukaryota; kingdom Metazoa; phylum Chordata; class Actinopteri; order Myctophiformes; family Myctophidae; genus Gymnoscopelus; species Gymnoscopelus microlampas. The sequence goes on from NC_139939.1 coordinate 40,376,249, forward strand.
ATGACTCAGCAGGCACATAAACTGATGCTGATGTCACATCACATGCATGCCCACACCCTCCCATGCATGCATGTGTACACACCAAGGGGCCATTCTGACATATTTACAATGACGCCAATACGGAAGAGAGACAGTTCATATAAATGGCCAGTAGGTGGCTGCAGGTGTCAGAAAGAATATTCTCTCATTGTAAGCGGATGGGTTTTTGACGAACTTTAGACTAGATTTTCTTACCTTAATAAAAATGTTCATAAATACTATATGCTTCCAGTCGCTAGTTTAAAGTCTCCTTTCAATCATCATGATATGCGTTTTGCTAAATGATGGTCCCATTTATTCTAAAATTGACTATAAAGTAGGCTATGCTACTGGAGGGGCGGGATGATTTGATTGACAACCTACACAACCAATAGCATTCATTCCCCGCCCCTGCTCTTGATTGACAAGCTACCCAATAGCATTCTTTGGGGATTGTTTTCCGGTTCCCTGGTCACATGTCTGGTCTCAAGCAATATCGTTTGAGTTCCGGCGTGCCCAATGGTATAATAGAAAGATGGCGGATTGCACGTTTCCTGAACAATCGGCTTCATTTACGGTCTGTAGAAACCAAACACTCACCAATTGACCATTAAAATCAAGTGCTGAAGCTGCATTACAGTGTGCTCTTATAGCACTACACCCTTGTTGGGTGTGTGTACTGTACACAAGTGTGTTGCTTCATTTACAACAGGGTATTCTACCCTATATCATTTAATATCTTCACCTCATAAACTCAACACTATTCAATAGGACAGTTGAAACATTCTCTTTCATAATGAGAAATCAAATCTTATTCACTTGATGAAAGATCATTTGTGAGCAAGTAGTTATGTTCAGCACACATCGGGTTTGTCTTGGGGATCCCAGAGCTTTATATTGAATTCACTTTCAGGAAGTAGATTGAATTGAACACAATTAAATACAATAAGCAGAGAGAAAACTCATCAAAGACAACCTCTAAATGGGTTTGATGAATGAGAACTGTGTTTGATAGCAGCAAAACACGACAGTTTAGGTGGAACCTGACAGCCTCGTACATCAATGCGGCTAATTGAATGTGGTTCATGAGCATTATACGATGGTAGATTGAAACAGATTGAGACAGGCCCTTTGAGAAACAGCTGTGTTTGTACTCACTGAGCACTGTACAACTCTTGCTCTCTGTTTAGGAGGATGTTAGTTAATGAAAATGCTTAATGAAAAACGGAGCCAGAAAATGTGGCTTCCTTGTACTGTATGTCTTATACCATGTCTATTGTATTTGTCTCCATAACACCTCATAACTATCTCATGGTTGCTCTGATGCTGTGAATGAATACTGAGTCACATATGGGTTATGCTTTTTATGCTTTTAATAGACCACTATCCACTATCCTTGTCTACTCTATGTACTCACGTGTTCTGATATCATACAGAAATGCTGCCGTATCGACTGGCTCCTACATGCGATCTATCGCTCTGCTTTTAGATTTATTATTGTAGATAATAATAGCACTCACTACTGCCTGCTTTATAAAAGACTTGGCTGGTATTCTCTCTCTGCAAGAAGAGACTGTCTCTGTATTTGTTCATTCACATTGCCCTCCTTGGCAAGACCATTTTATGTCACATTACTTTTGATGTCTACCTCTCAGGACTACATCACGATAATTATAATGATAATTATTATTATTATTATTATCATGAATAATGTTATTTATATCACACTTATCATTACAAAGTGCTTTACATAAAATGTTTGAAAAATCTAACGGAACAAAACATAATGATGTGAGCAAAAAGTGCAGTGTGAAATAAATATATTATGAGATTATGAAAATTATGAATAGGCCTTTTGACAAAAGAAAGCATACCTTTCTTGTTCCCAAAGAAAACTTGGACTTGAGGAATGAATATTTAAATGCTGTTCTCCTCTATCTTGAAATGATTTGCAGGCTACTAGGGATGGCCAACCGGTAACCGTTAGGAAATTGGCAACCGGTTAACACTAACGGCTAACGGCAAACCTTTTTACCCAATATTTTGGGTCTTCGGTTCCGGGTGGACCCGTGCTACCCTCTAATGCAAGGTACATTATTTTTTATGTGTAAATAGCGCATTATAAAAAACGGTGTATTTTATTTTTTTTATTGGTAAATAGCGCTTTTTTTGGAACACATTTCCTTAACAGTTAATGATCAATTAATCGGTAAGGCCTAACGGTAACCGGTTAAGAAAATGTTTCCATTTGGCCATCCCTACAGGCTACGCTGAACTTTCTGAAGTTCAGATTGAATCCTTGTGTCATATCTGATGATATTGCTTGTAAATGATGTACATTTCCACTTGATGTTGCTTATATACTCTTTTTCATCTGACACACACACACACACACACACACACACACACACACACACACACACACACACACACACACACACACACACACACACACACACTGTAGGCCAGATTGGGTCACTACTGTCTTGCGGCCCGGTAGTTTGGCTCCCCTGATTTAGACCAGTGTTTCTCAACCTGTGGTTCGGGACCCCCAGGGTAGTCCCCACATGATTTGTGGGGGAGGGGTCCCCAGATGACTTTGTAATACCTAAAAAAAAAAAGAATGGAAAAAAGAAAAAGACCATTAGGCCTACTGCATCAAAAGTAATCAACAAACTATCCTATATTAAAATTGCCTAGTGGGTGGGCGGGCGGACGGTGGACGCTACAAACGTAACATGAGGACCTGCGAGGCGCACCGTTACTCCGATCCACACCAAACTTGGCACCAACACTGGTCAGGGGTCTGCCATCAAAATAGCCACACCAGGGACCATTTCTCCGACCCCCCTGTTTTCCTATTAGCTGAGCTTTAAACAGCCATAACTCCAGTTCCCAGCATGCTTAAGGCCCCAAACTTGGTAGGTACTCTTAGACGGCCAATAGGGACAGGTTGTAATTGCGTAAGCCCCGCCCCCTCTGTGTTCCATTGCTGGGCTTTAAACGGCCAAAACTCCAGTTCCCAGCATGCTAAAGTCCCCAAACTTGGTAGGTGCTCTTAGACGGCCAATAGGAACGGCCGGTATTTGCTTAAGCCCCGCCCCCTCTGTGTTCCTATTGCCTGGGCTTTAAACAGCCATAACTCCAGTTCTCAGCATGCTACAGGAATGCTGAGATGCACCCACCAAACTTGGTGGATCTGTTCACTTTTACCAGGAAGTGGTCGTACACCCCTACCTCCCGAACCCAAGGTCGCCCTGGTATGACAGTGGACCCGGGGTGCTGCAAGTGCATCGCTGCTCGGCAGCAGTGTTATAGCAGTGTTTAACACTTCAAATGGCCATACTTCGGTGACCATTGCTCTTATCAGTGCAACATAGCGAAAATTGTGAAAATAGACGATCTACAAGCTCACAACACCTTGCAACACTATTCGTTGTGTGCTTGTAGATCTGCTATTTTCACAATATTTGTCTGTGGAACCGGGTCAAACTAAATTGAATGCCTCAACTCTTATTGTGCTTATCAGGGTGGGGGGTTCCCAGTTCAAATATGATTATTTTGGGGGGTCACAGCCTGAAAAGGTTGAGAACCACTGATTTAGACCATCCAATGACAATACAATGAGAAGTACAAAATACAGTACAAAAGTACTCAATTATTTTAATTCACAAATTATCTGAACCCAAACATAAATTATGTTACCCAGTGGTCAAACCTTAACCTTTCATTTATTATGCAGCTTACTGTGTATGTACATACTGTATATCTCCCAATGTGTTCTCAGAGAACTAAATATACATGCATGCAAAAGTGTCACTTTTCGGCGAAATTCGCCGTTTTGAATCCAAATAGGTCATTTGTGTGAATCGTGCAGATCCGTTGAGAAAATGTGTGGGGAGGTGGGGGGGTGTCGTGTCGATTGTAAAGGCTGTGCCAGTCACATATATAGACTGGCAAAGGTTGGATATAGGAAGACGAACGCGTGGACGAACGCCAAAATAAAGCTTCAGTTGACTAATCATGATACATGATACTAATCAGCGGTAGTTTTATTTTGAAAACCCGCTTCAGGAAGTTGTAGCTGCAGCCTGCGTTAGCTGACGAAACAGCTGCATTAGCTCAGCTGGGCTAGGGGCCATTGTTATGGTTCGTTGCGGTGTTGTGGAAGATGTTTGAATCGATAAAAAGTTTATGAGTCACTCCGCTAAACGTTTTAACAACGTGAAAACCATGCACTGTGGACTATACCGTTCTTTAGACCATCCGTTGCAGTGGTGAGTGTGTTGTTATTTTACGTCGTGTCTGTGTGTGCAGCTACAAACTTATGTGTGTGTGTGTGTGTGTGTGTGCGTGCGTGCGTGCTCGCGCGCGTGTGCTCATACGTGTCGTACACGCGCGCTCAGCGAGGCTTTGCCAAACCTTTACTGTATTCTTTGATTTTGAAACGGTGTAGATTTAATGTTGTTATTTAACAGCCCCCTCAGCTAGGGGAGAATGGGATAAGTTGAGCCACTTTTCACTTAACCTTATTTCAGGATGTCTTCTATCAATCGAAACTATGAGTAAGCATCTATGACAAAAACAATATTAAAAAGATACAACTTCTAAAAAGTTTTTAAAAGTTTAAACTTGAACAACTTGAACAAATAATGTTTTCACTTATCAAAAATAATTGAATAACACATTTCCCTTGCAAATTGTCTTATTTATTATCTTAACGTTTTTTTTTAAACAATACAATGCTACTTACATAAAGTTTTGTAATTCTGAACCTTTTAATATTTTCAATTATTATAATAATATTGCAAACTTATCTTAAATGAGATATTCATCCAAATTAAATGTCATCCATTATAATTTGAGTAGCAAAGAAATAATATAAAATATGAATAGTGATTAATATTAGGATATTCAGCTCAATTACCCTGGGGCATTTGGTTAATTTTACCCCACAGCCACCATTTTAGACACATTGGCTAGAATAATTCTTCAGACATTGTCTTTGCTAAATTATTCACATGGTTTTATCCATTGGCAAATCACCAACATGTATGATATACATTTTTAGATCTGGGTAAATTAGCTTTGATACAGTCATTCTACCTGACGTGTAGATCTTACTTTGACCTGCAAAAAAACAGTTTGTTGTGTAAATGAATGTTTTATACAGGGATTAAAGTTCTCAGTCCTGGGGACTGATTTCAGTCTTGAGGATTCCATGTGCCATGTTTAAAAATCAAAAATCACATATTGGGACATGGTCTGAAAAAAAAATTCAGTCTTGGGATTCTTTTTTGCTTTAACCCCTGTTTATAGTTTCCCCAGGTGCTTCCCAATTTCACAGCTAGGTGTAAATGATGGATGTTTACTATATTTAAGGTCAATCATCGTTTTATTTGATGGCCTTCTTTTTGATTGGCCTTTTACAGGCCCTACCAGCCTGTAGGGGAGGTAGAGAGTAACATATTATAATACCAGCCTGTAGGGGGAGGTGGAGAGTAACATTATAATACCAGCCTGTAGGGGAGGTAGAGAGTAACATTATAATACCAGCCTGTAAGGGGAGGTAGAGAGTAACATTATAATACTAGCCTGTAGGGGAGGTAGAGAGTAACATTATAATACCAGCCTGTAGGGGGAGGTAGAGAGTAACATTATAATACTAGCCTGTAGGGGAGGTAGATAGCCACATTATAATACCAGCCTGTAAGGGGAGGTAGAGAGTAACATTATAATACTAGCCTGTAGGGGAGGTAGAGAGTAACATTATAATACTAGCCTGTAGGGGAGGTAGAGAGTAACATTATAATACCAGCCTGTAGGGGGAGGTAGAGAGTAACATTATAATACCAGCCTGTAAGGGGAGGTAGAGAGTAACATTATAATACCAGCCTGTAGGGGGAGGTAGAGAGTAACATTATAATACCATCCTGTAGGGGGAGGTAGAGAGTAACATTATAATACCAGCCTGTAAGGGGAGGTAGAGAGTCACATTATAATACCAGCCTGTAGGGGGAGGTGGAGAGTAACATTATAATACCAGCCTGTAGGGGAGGTAGAGAGTAACATTATAATACCAGCCTGTAAGGGGAGGTAGAGAGTCACATTATAATACCAGCCTGTAGGGGGAGGTAGAGAGTAACATTATAATACCATCCTGTAGGGGGAGGTAGAGAGTAACATTATAATACCATCCTGTAGGGGGAGGTAGAGAGTAACATTATAATACTAGCCTGTAGGGGAGGTAGAGAGTAACATTATAATACCAGCCTGTAGGGGGAGGTAGAGAGTCACATTATAATACCAGCCTGTAGGGGGAGGTAAAGAGTCACATTATAATACCCCCCGTTGACAAAGCGGTGGCGGGGGGCACCAAACCGGGTTCAAGCACCGGGCACCACGAAGGGTTTTGTACCCCTAAAAACGTGTTTGGTACCCCTAAAAAACTTGTCACCTTTTTCACCATTGGCCTGTTTGCATGCCTGAATATAGGCTCAATGAATGAATGAATGTCCCTGCACCGATGTCACAATGATAAATACCGGTATAGTTACTGTACTTTCGACTAAAGTAAATCTGACTCTGATTTTCCTTGGTGCAAAGTGGAGCACACTTCCTTCCAAATCCCCATATTTCAACAGTGAGAACGGGTCCTGTAAAAATACTACTGTATAACTAACTCTCTTGACTAGTTTGACAGCTCTGTAAGCCTGGCAATTAGCCTCTGTCAGCTCCCCTTGACTCCTCTTGTCGCACCGGGCTGTTTTTCTGTTTTTGTGTTAATTGCCCATTGTTGTTGCCATTCATTCTTGATGCTGAGAGAGAAAACTCATCACTAGCTTTAGCCAATAGCCATATCTTGATATGTTCCCCTCATGATGAACCCTGTTGCTGGGATTTGGCTTACTGGTGCAGGCTTGTTTGGCTTCTCTTTATCTTCAAAGGATTTGATTCCTTTGCTGTTGCTTAGTAGACAATTAGGGGGCAAAGGCGTTACTGGGTGATGGATTGCTGTGCTTGTTGTGTTGTGTTGTGTTGTGTTTTCTTACCACAGTGCTGCCAATCCCAAGCTACAGCTAAAACAACAACAAAAATTGGTGGCTGCATTAAAATCTAGGTAGTTTTATCTAATGAGGCACCTCTTAATAAAGTTGGTTCCTTCCTTTATGTAAAGCGACTTTGGGTACTTAGAAAAGCGCTATATAAATGAGCTATTACAGTATTATTATTATATAATTACAAGGTACACCTAAAAAATATGAAATTACCTGCTGTTTTCATGATTTTCGTCACATTGTATCATTTATCTTTTCTTGTTCCTGCTAATATAAGGCTTATGAGAGAGTGTAGATTCAGTGATGGTTTCAGAGAGAGACATTGAGTGCTACAATAGTTTGTCAGAAGTACCGCTATTCTGCTATGTCCACTTTCAGGGTGCAGTCCTCTAATTATCGCGTCTTGCTTTGTCTTGTAACCCAAAATAGCTGCAGGCATAGTTTATGTCTCAGTGGGTTTACTTTTCATTTTATTCACCATGTCTAATGAGCGACCACACAGACGCTGCACATTTCTCATGGGAGGAAGTTAAGTTGCTTAACCCATCATGGTACTTTTCTACAATATGTTGGCTCCTAATTAGCGGTATTATGCACCATAATTGGCACTGCATATACTGCAGCCGCAACTTATCATGTAGATCCTAATTTGCTTTGATACCATATCCTCATGACACCAGGACACTATACAAGAAAACACAGAGCCCGCCACACACTGTGGTCATTCAAAATCACAGCAGCTATCTCCAAAGTTCATGATCTAATATATTCCGAAGGACGTGATTTTTTTTATCTGGGCCAGATTAAAGTTGTCTGCCTATTGCTAATCACTCATTTGCATAAAAGCAGTGTTATAGTCTTAGATATTCTGCACGGTGAGGGCAATGCCTGAGGATTTTATGATTGTTTACAGGGAACATGCATGATACTACTGTATGTTTGTTGTACAGTTTCTCAAACCATATATAGAACCGCTGAATGCTTCTCTTATCCGGTTCCGACTCATGCACTCAGGACTGAAAAGCAGAATTGTTGGACTAAAACTATATATAATTGCAGATTTCTTCACTCCTTTACATATAGTAGCTTCCTTTGATGTCTTTGTAAATGTCACTGCCTTCTGTACACGTGAGAGGCAAAGAAAAATGGAAAAGATGGAATAAAGAAAACATGAGTGAACCTAAATGCAGAACACAGACATTGGAGATAAGGTGATGGGTTTATTTGTAGACGGTGGCTGGGAGTTGAGGGAAGATGGTGAATGGCGTGGGCAGACTGAAATGGCAGGCAGATTGGCAGGCAGGCAGATGAGGAATGATTCTGAGCAGGGAAGCAAGGAAAGACAGTTAGTACAAACTTGGAATCAACACTCGAATAACTTGTCACTTAACTATGGAGGTCTGCAGCATGTCACTACCACTGAAGAAACTTGGCTAGGAATGTGCGCTGCCGGCTGCTGCATGCTCTGCCTTTGTTGTTATCAGCCAATATTTTCCTCGCTAAGAAAATCAGACATGATAGAGAGAGATGTGGGAAGAGAGAATAAAGGCAGTGGGGCCATGTGTATAAACCATGTGTACACATATATAGTGTGTACGCCACTCTTCACGCAGGTTTGGGAATTCCTAAGAAATCCATGGCCGATGAGAATGTGTGTATTTTGCTTTGTTGCGAGCAAAATGTATAAGTATGCAGATGTGGGAAAATCAGCAAAAACAGCAGAGGCCTCAAGATTCACCAGGTCAGGTGTTTGCAGGAGGAGAACGCATCAAAGCGCACATATATACATCTGATGAGACGCAGGAGGAGCCAGGTCGGGAAGTACCCCACCCCAGTCTGCCCCTGGTCAAGGTTTGAATCAAGTGGCCACAGACCTGTAAGACGACAGTTTTGGAGCGTTTTGGTGAGGACGTAGATAAGGTGCTTGAAGCATCTGTAAAGGGAGATCGAAGGCTGCAGGCAATGACGTGCAAACACGAAGACAGACAGGCATAGACAAATAGTGATTTATTCAGATAGGAGTGGAGCTGAGTGTAGCAGCGGTGGATCAGGTCACAGCAGTGACAGCAGAGGTAGATGAGGCAGACTTCTTGGATCTGGCAGAGCCAGGTTAGTCACTGCAAACACAGGAGAGAAATTATGTATTTAGAATAACACACTGAGATATGTTGCTAAACCGGGTGGAAAGCGACTGACTAGGTCGAACAGAGACTGACGATCTGGCTGAGCATGAAGCGTTGACCCAGCCTTTATAGATGTCTTGATTGGCCGCCTCCGCCTCCTGTCTTGCACACCTGTCTCCACTCCTACAATTAGAAGACAGAGGACTAGGAAGAGGGAGAAAAAGGTGGAGTGGGTGTGGCAGTCGTGACAATATCTCATATCAAATAACTTAACTAACTACAAGCACTTTAATGTGTTGTTAGATGACAATTGTAGTAAGTTAAATAATTGTATTTAACATTAATACATTATAAAGTAATTTTCTGACTATATTTAAGGGAAATTTAAGCTTACTCAATAGTGAAATTAGAAGAACTCCAATGAACATTGCATTTCAATAAACGGCACTTTATTTTGGAATAAGGAAGACAGATGGAAGTCAGAATAAACAATGCATATATTAGATATATACATAAAAACATAAGAAAAAAAAAGTACTAGGCTTCTAACTGCATTAGGCTATAACATATTCAACTCCTTTGAACACTGTTTCAGAGACATAGAAAATGTCATTCTTAATCTATACATTTCTATGTACTGTAATAATCCTGACCTGAGCTCCTCATTGCGGCCGCAGAGTTTCTAATGATCTAATAATTTAACGTATTGTATCAGACAGACCGCTGACAATGTTGTCATATGGGGGAGGGGTGCTGTCAGTAAGCGTGTGTTGTTTAGGCCCTTTTTTGGGGCGGTGTAACCGCCCACTATAAGTGAGGTTTGGACACTGACCAATCCTGCACCGTGATTGGCCGATAGTCTACAACGCAGTCTACAACCCTAACCCTTCCACAGTCAATGCAAATCTATACTTTTGCAAAGTCAGCCAATCACATTACAGCTAGTGTCATCACCACTAGCTGTAATGTGATTGGCTGACTTTGCAAATTCAGGACTGTGATTGGCTAGCGAAACACATGACACATGTGCATCCCTATGAATAGTAGTATAGACTTAAAAAAAACACATTTATGTTTTTTTTAAGTGAGTCATGTTGTGATGACCACACACCGCCCACTTCACACTGGGTGTGATTTTTGTATATATTTAGCGGCGCTAGCGAGCGGATCCTGCTCTATACCTGACTTTGTCCGTGTTCACCGTCAACGCTCTGATTGGTCAGACCAGTCAACGCTCTGATTGGTCAGACCCGTCAACGCTCTGATTGGTCAGACCCGTCAACAAAGTAATTGGTCAAGCTTCACGTGACACATGGCTATAAACACATTATAAACACATATCGATGACAAAATGTATCAAAGGCGCCGCTACCTTCACACAGGGTGTGATTTTTTTTATTGTTCATGCTTTTTTATTTTGTACATAGTGTATTTTTTCTCTGTATTTTTATGTTGAATTGAAATGTTTGGTTGCATGAAATTAATTCAGTCCGCAAGGACTTTTTTGGTCGGACCTTTTAGACAAAAGTATTATAAATGTAACTGTGTTGTTTTACATTCTTTTGCCTAATAAAAATTTCAATCAATCAATCAATCAATGTTAAGAAAAGTGGCAGAGTGAGACAGATCGAGAGACGAGAACAGATGAATGGATAGAAAAGTCATAGATGGAGATACAAGGAAATGGAGGAAGAGAAACAGAATGGGGTAGCCTCACCACATTCACTGTCTTGTGGGCCGAACTGCTCTTTCTGTCGTAAATGCCTCCCATTAGAGCCGAGAGTGAAGGCTGCTGAGCCTAGGGCTGTCGCGCTGAAGGGATTTCCCCCGAGGTGTTTTAGGGTGGCTCAACAGTGTAATGTGCTGTATTAGTGCCTTTTTTCTTTTCTTTTCTTTTTTCTTCTTTTTTTTCAAATTACTTCAGTTATCCAGATTGTTTTGCTATAGGAACTATGCTTTATTGTTTGGCTATTGCATAATTATTCATCATTTAAATTGGATGACTCTCCCTTTTCATTTGGTTGAAATCTGAAATGTTCCCAAACGAATAAAGTTACTTATAGGGGAGGAAAACATTGCTGTGGCTCTGTTTGGATTTCTCGCTACAGAAGTCAGAAGTAAAATTTCACTCACCCAAAACATATTTCATCTTAGCATTTCCACAAGCATAGAGACATTATTTTAATCTCTGATATGACTAAAATGTGCGTGTGTTCGGAAACGTGATATATTTTGTCACACACATGAACAGACAAAAACTATCATGATCACAGAAAGGGAACACATCCTCAATACAAGTGCTATGTTATTTGGACAGTGAACAGATTAGTACAATAAATAATAGCACACAAATAGGCTAATATATTGCAATATTGCAGTAAGTATGGCAGCTCTCCCAGTACCATCCACAAGTAACTCTGAACATAATGTACCTGTAAATTAACAGAAAGCTACCGGTTAATTCCTGTTGATATAATATTGTTATTATAGTATGTATATCTCTGCCTTTTGGTTATGAAAACCTTTCTCAGAGACAGCTCAATAGATCCTAGTTATTTTGTGAAAGCTAATCGATAATTTACAGGACCCACTGTGTGGGTGAATCATAGACTACTGATGAACCTGACTTGAGTTCATGTACTTATTTTTATAACAATCTGCCTGTAAACAAAGTTTTTAATTCATTACGTTGCAAGTCCCAACAACATTTCGCTGCTTCTACCTGTATGAGTCAGTGACAAATAAAACTTCTTGAATATATATAGGGAAAGCAGAAGGAGGAGCAAGACAGAACAAGCGGGAGGGAGACTTTGATGCTGCCTTGAACATGGTTAAATCATATTTCTAAAGTACTTACCTTAAAAAAATGTTAAGTCATTTATAAATATATATTCCACTCAAATTGCTTGGGCTGTGAAGATGAAGGGAAAACATATCAAAGTTGGAGCAGATTATGTAGGTTTTAAGGATTAATTGTCTAACCTTCTAACTTTACGCAGTCATCTAACTGTGCACAGCAGGTAGGCAAACATGCTGTGCGGTGCTAGTGTTAATTTGATTTTCTGCTTGCTTGTTTTTGCCACGACAGAAGAAGCAAGAGATTAATCTTGTAACATTTCATTGTATGAAAGATGCATCAAAGATGTGCTTTTAATCTATCAGATAGACCATGTGACATGATCGGTGGTGAAACAATGGAGGACAAGAGGAAATAACTTGACTTGATATACATGCATTATTTTAATATTTACATGATGATTTCTGAACGTCTATGGGCACAGACTCCCTTAAATATAAGGGGTCTGCCTGTGGACTACACTCCAGTAATCAAGTCTTTTCATGCAGTGTTATAGTATCTGAAGATCCTAAATATGTTACACTTTTTTTGACTGATCAAATTACATGCCGTTTTTGGGTGAAAGAAATTGCATGCATTGAAGTGTAAAAAAAAAGAAGGGCATAGCCTCATGAAGAACGTGAACATAGCACTTGTGGCGGTTGCTCACCATGCCCTGTGGATGGCTTGTGCGACAGCCTTAGCTGAGCCAGAGCTAGGCTTCTCTGTGGAGGATGAGGAGACACTGACCACTAGGCCTGTTTGGTTGACTGAACTGAGAATCGGGGCGGCCATAGCTGAATGGTTAGTGAGCCCGCCTAGGGAGCCAGAGGCCCTGGTTGCCCCAGGTTCGATTCCAGGCCAGGTCAGCATATGTGTCGATGAAATGAAATTTGTCCCTGAGCAAGACTCTTAACCCCTAATTGCTCACAGGTTCTCATTGGAAACAAGACCGCAAGGACTTTCATGAACGACCTGTTAAAAGGAATTATCCTTTTACCCTCTGACTCCCCTTCATTAGAGTGGTCTGTCAGAGGGCTGTCAGGAGGGTTTTTAACCCCCAGAAAAAGACCCTCCACTGTGGGACAAAAAACATGCTGACCCATTGGTGCTCACTCATGGAAAAAGGATGTTACGTGTGTGTGTGTGTGTGTGTGTGTGTGTGTGTGTGTGTGTATCAGTGCGTGCACGTGCGGAGCTGATTGTGAAGCTACGGGTGTGTACAGTGTATGTGTCAGTGTGCATGTTATGAAGTGCTGACCGGCTGTATTTTTAGCTGTGTGTGTTCCAGAGAGAGAAGTGTTCCAGACTCAGAGTGAGAGATTTAGTGTGTGTATGTTAAAATGACAGCAAGTAAGATAGAAAGTGTGTGAGAAGTCTAGTTGAAATAAGTTATTTTTGATGCTTGGACTAAATGAGAAACTCCCTGGGCTGGTTGCCCATTCCAGGCTCCATTGAACACAGAGTGGCTCTTATCTGCACACACGCGCAGGTGTGTGTGTGTGGGTGGGTGGGTGTGTGCGGGTGGGTGGGTGTTACTGGCTGTGGCTATTTGCAGCTGCACTTGCGCATGTATGCACGTATATGAGAGTAAGTGGGTGTATGTTTATGCAAAGTGCAATTTTGTGTGTGCATATCCAGTGTCCATGTTATGTTGGTGCATTTGTGTGTGGGTTTCACAAATAGTTTGATGTAGATATGTGGGCATAGATTTTTTATTTTTTTATTTTTTTTTATTTTACTCATGGGGCCTGTCATTTTGTTTGATATGTTTACTGTACCTTGCTGATAAGAGGTGCTTATTGAAATATCAATGTTGAATTGACTTTCTCCCACTTACAACGCAATTAAAAGTCTTCAGCTTTTGTTCCACCCCATCAGACACTTTGTCTCAGATCACATTGTTCTTTGTGTTTCTTGCCATCTTTGTGTGTGTGTGTGTGTGTGTGTGTGTGTGTGTGTGTGTGTGTGTGTCATCCAGTCCTGTATCAACCTTTGCCTTTGGCAGACTGTGCTCTTGTGTGTTTGAAAACAACCACCTAAGAACACCAACGAAAGTCACAGTCTACAGGGCAGTGTGCGTGTCTACACTGCTATATGGGTCAGAAGCCTGGACTGTCTATCGGCGTCACATCAGACGCCTTGATTCATTTAACATCAGAAGCCTCCAAAGCAACCTTGGCACCACACTGACATTTCCAACACACTCCATCAGCATTGAGGCAACCAAAGAGGCAACTCCGGTCGGTCGGCCACATCATCCGGATGCCTGGCTGCCGTTTGCCCTGTCAGGTGCTTTATGGACAGATCTTGTCAGCCAGCAGGAAGCCTGGTGGTCCAAAGCTACGGTATAAAGACCAGCTGAAACAGACTCTAAAGAGGTGCAACATGAAATCCAACAACTCGGAGTCAGCTGCAGCTAATCGGCCACTCTGGCGTTCTTTATGCCACGAAGTGGTCACACACTGTTCACTTTTATAGCGTCTCATACTTTCTGCGTTGAGCAGCTAAGCTATGACCGCTAAGCCCAATGAAAAAGGGGGTCGAGAGAGGTTGGTGTTTTAAGCTAATCACTCAAACCAGTTGTCTTTATATGTTTATTTACTAAATCACACATAATACATACATAAATCTTTAGTCTAGTACTCTAATACTACAAGGCATACATAAGTTTACATGGTTAGTTACAGATAGACCGCTTAGTTAGGTTATTAAACCTGTAAGAAAACAAACACAGAGAACAACAATATTAAATGACGTGAATCCTCATCCCATTATGAGCACATCAGAATTATACTTGTTACATAGTTAATTCTCACTTACTTTAGCCCATCCACTCTCGCCATGAGGTTAGTAGGCTTCATGGCCAAATCCCATACTTTGGCCTGCTCAGCTTAATCGAATCTGAAGGCTTTCTCCCAAGACAACCTATCTTATCAACTTCTCAAATAAGACCCTCCTTTAGGGCAGATCAGTTCTGATTTCCCACAAGCCATTGCGGTTAGAACTACAGACAAGTTCCTCTGCTATGTGCTTTGTTTAAGTTACCCTGTCCTTATCTCGCCTGCCCCCCCTCTGGTATGCAGAAGGGGGGTCTTAGTGTTAATTTCACTGAAAATAGCAGATCTATTTTCGCCGATGGTTCTCCCCAAAATGGGGATGCTATACAGTGGGGTTCTGTGTGTGTGTGATTGCTCATGTTAATAGAGAAATGAGCAATCAGAGGCCCAGTGCCTTGCTCAAGGGCATGTTGTTGCAGAAGGAGACGAGGGAAAAGTGTTTTCCATGCACTTGATGGATCATTTGCAACCCCTGTGTGATCGAAGACTCATTAATTACTGAGATAAATGGATACAAGAGGTTGCTTTGGGGAGATGGGAGAGGGGATGTAGTGGTGAGCTACGTGTGTCTATACTCTACACAGAGTGACTGCAACATGACAAGTTGCTCCTTGGCTTCTGCTAGGCTAATTAAGGAACGGCAGTCGAAAGCCCACGCAGTGCTGACTTTTATTATTAAGCTCCCAACAGTGTCGGATTAAAACATATTTCAAACACGTCGTCCCTACCGCTGAGCAGGGCCGAGGGGGACAGCCCCTCCAGCGTGAGCTCATAATATACTGTATCTGCTTGGACTGTCCATTACCAAATAAAGAGATATGTCATGTTTTACTATGTATATTATGCACGATTGCCCCCCCACCCTCAAAATCTGTATACGCACGCACGCACATGCACACGCGTGCGTACACACACACACACACACACACACACACACACACACACACACACACACACACACACACACACACACACACACACACACACACACACACAGGATATGTGGGTCAGAATGACCTAATTTTTCCTTTATGCTCTTTATGTAACAAAATGCGAATGTACTGTATGTATCTTTCCATCCACTAATATTATGTGATTATTAGGAGATGGTTCATGGGATAAGCAGTATCTATTTTGCCGGTTAAGTGAGACGCATATTATTAGACATGAGTTAATATTTCACGCCCTTTTGTCTGAAAATAATAATTTACACGGACTGCCCGGTTGCCCATTGGGCCGCTGGACACTGAAGTCAGCTGGTTGTGCAGAGTCTGTGAAATGTTTCCTTCAATCAGGTTGTCTGGAACTCTGGAAATAGTAGCCTACTCATGAACGACATTATAGACATGCTTGAATTGGTTCGGTACTCACCGGTACAGTACCAGTTCTGCCGTATTTCTCCAACCTGAGCACCCAAGTTATTACTTATTATCTGGGTAAGCCGTACACACCGCGGTGCACAACGACAGCCACAGCGATTTGGCTTCCCACAGTTACCTTGGTTCTTAACTGAAAATAAACCCAGCAAAATTATAGACTTTATTTTCAGCTGTCCCCTGCAAAGTTGGATACAGTTATTAACTGATACATAAGACGACAAAAAGCATCACAGAATGAGTGTGAGACATTAATGGAGCAGCAAATTGCACACATTCAAACTCATTCATGTAGGTGACTATTATGATGAGATGATCTTATTAAGATCCTATCTTAAAGTGTAGTTTATAGAACGTGTCCTCGAACATAGTGGCAATCATTAATTTTATTATCTGAATTTAGCCTACGATTTAAAATGTAGGTGTGGGTTCAGAAACGTGTTTGGTTTGGAAATGTGGTAAGGTATTAAACGTGGCTTTTACTATAGGCCTACTACTTATAATACAATATTAAGTTATAATTGTGCAGAATTTAAAATGAGTTAAATTCTCTCCCCGTTTTCTGTAAAAATCCACCTCCTTTTAATGCAAATCAAAAATGTGCATAAAAACTGGTTGATGGAAACCCAGTTACAGACAAACAGACACAACACACGCACACGCACATACAGTACACACACACACACTCCCCAGCTCAGTGTTATGTTAAGCTGTATCGTACTGTTGGAGCAGGCTGATTCTTTATGTCAAGGAGACTCCCAGCCCTCAGAGCCATGCAAATAATGGTGTTCCTGACTGATGTCCCATACATTTTTCATTGTGAGGGCATGACCCAGCCAGCAAGGAGCTCAAAGTTTTTCCATCCCTACCCCCAGTGTCCTCCCTCATCACTTCCCCACTTTTCATACTCCGGCAGAGCTTTCTCGTCCTCTCCGCCTTCCTTCACCTCCTGGCTCATCCCTCGGCACGCACAACTCTAAGCCTCTATCATTGAAATCAATGGAATCGATTCTCCAGGGGTTAATGGATTTTTCTGCCAAGGTGAGGAGGCTGCACTTTAATCATGGCAGATCTTAAATATTTTATCAGCAGGAGCCAAGGGTTCATGAGCTGGAGCTGGAAACATATGGGGGAATGGGGGATGATGATATGAGAGAGAGGACGTGGAGAGATAGGGGAGAGAGGGAGATGTGTTAGCTCTGCTTCCCAGCACTCTGGGCCCAACAATGGGCCTCTTGTTGCACATCAGCGCAACACAACACGGCTAAATTGAACCCAGAGTGCCAGCTTTTTTGCCTGAGAATACATGAAGAAGCATGTGCTTTTCTTTCTTAGCCATGTCGACGCATAAGAATAAACAGAAATGCACTCAATAGGAGCACAACCACTCTTCCCAAGGTGATGGAGTGATGCTACAGTACAGTATGAATATGTTGGATTTTTAGGTGTACCTTGATGAAAAAAATAAGTGAAAACTTCACCAAAAAATTGCATTGTATACAGTTTAATTTATGTATACCATGTACCATGAGACCATTTGTTTTGGGCAGCAGCCAGATATCATCATATCTATCTATCTATCTATACATTTCTAAACCCAAAACCCCCCAAAAAAACCTGCCACTGTGTGGGACTAAACACAAAAACAACATATCAATGTCACTAACAAGACACGCCACAACGTGCAGAATTACTACGCGCAGTCTGTAGGCCACTTCATACTGCTCAGCACACATCTGCCCCCTCGCAGCATAATTAATTGCGGCCAACACAAACTCACAACATTACAGTCGGCCATGTTGTTCCTTAGCGTCATCGCCGACCACCGCCCAACGAGACCCAAGTGAGGTCAGACAACACACTCCATATTTGGGCATAGCTCCATTGGGAACATCTCCTATTATGGCTTTATATAACCGCCCAACGAGACCCAAGTGAGGTCAGACAACACACTCCATATTTGGGCATAGCTCCATTGGGAACATCTCCTATTATGGCTTTATATATTATAGAGACCAACAAACACAAAGAACCGCGCAGCGGCTAGGGGGGAGGGGCGCGCAGCGCCCCGACTACGTGAGGTCAGACAACACACTCCATATTTGGGCATAGCTCCATTGGGAACATCTCCTATTATGGCTTTATATAACCGCCCAACGAGACCCAAGTGAGGTCAGACAACACACTCCATATTTGGGCATAGCTCCATTGGGAACATCTCCTATTATGGCTTTATATATTACTAGAGTTTCGGGGGGCTACGCCCCCCTCAACCCCAGCCGCGCACGGGGCCCAGCGTGGCCGCGTGTATATTGGGGATGGAGGCGAGTGTTAGGCGTGCAACAGGCGGGGGGGGAGGTAGCAGTGTGTGCTGTGGAGGCTGTTGCTAACTTGCTATGAGGCAGAGAGGGAGGTAAAGAGTAGACAGCGTGGCGACGTGCACAGGGGAGCGGATAGTGTGGCTGTAAGTACAGGAAGAAGTAGAGGCAGCGTGTGTAGACATTGTAGTGACCTGAATGGAGCGTGGTGGTGGAGAAGAGACGCAGCAATGCAGAACTGTTGTTGCGCGTTGGCGACGTGTTGGTGAGCGTTGGCGGCGTAGAAGCATGTGTGTGTGTGAGTGTGTGTGCTGTGTGTGTGTGGAGAAGGGACGTTGTGCCGACTGTATGCAGTGGCGTGGTGGTGAGGAAGAGGGGGTGGAGGGAGGGGTGTTGGTGTTGCCAGGTGAGCGTGTTGTAAGCGCGGCGGGCGCGAGTTTCAGCGAGGTGTAAGTGAGGCATGTAGGGAGAGAATGTAATAGTTATGCAGGGGGTCCGCGGTCAGCCCGCTGGTGGCCGGACCCCCTGTAAGTGTAGGGGCGCGTGGGGACCCCCGTAGAAGAGGGCGGGGCCCTTGGGATGGGTGTTGTTTGTTTGATGTAGGTGGTTGCTTCTTTCTGGCGCTGGCTGTGCAAACCTGGCAACCCAGCGCATGCTGGCGGTGGCGTTACACCAGAAATGGTTCCTGGAGAAAATGGTGACCAAAAAAACATTTTGGAAAAAAAGGAAAAAACCCCGCACCGGCTGCCTGCTGTTGTGGTGATTAGGTCGTGCGCACGGTAAACGGTACGAAGCTGCCTCCCCTTCCGTTTTGTCCGACATTTGGTGAGTAGAATTAATTATGTTGCGCGGTGGAAAAGGTGTAGTGAGCAATGAGATGTCCCCTACGCGACGCGTAAATTCAGCGCGGCCGCCGTGGCGAGTCAGTTGGCGACATGTGGTCTGGCGGTGCGTTGTTTATTCGATAACAGAGCTGTGGGGTGTCCCCACCGAGGGTGCGGAAGTCGGTCGCCATTTATATAGTTAGATAGAGACCAACAAACACAAAGCACCGCGCAGCGGCTAGGGGGGAGGGGCGCGCAGCGCCCCGACCCTCTAGTTGATAACATATCAGTATTATTTACATACATTTTTCCATTTCACAATTATTTAAAAGCCTTTATATAGCCTAAATATATCACAGACAAACAAATTTCAAATCTATAAAAAAAACGAATTCAATGATGGCAGTGTACAGGCTTAACGTTCTTTCAGCATTGAATATGAGTGAGGAGCTGCTTGAATACAGTGGGGCGCAGAACAGCACGTTGCCTTCCTGATGATGTTCTGGGCGAGCTGACGCCATACTTGGTACAATGGTGAGGATGCTTTAAACTAAATAAAAATCAAATCAAATAAACAAAATTAATATTAATGGTCTTTATCAAAGGCAAAGGCAATGTGGAAAACATAGGCCTGCTGTTCTGGCCTGCAGCAAAAACGGCAGTGTGAACAGCAAGACACTGCTCTCACATAGATACTGCCACTACGCTGCGGTGAGGTGTTATCGCGCCACCAGGAGGCCTATTTTTGCAAATATTACTCCTACAGATTTTGTCCAAACATCACTCCAATCGGTACACATTATCTCTACGGTCATGTGATCAAGACATATTCCATCCTAAGATTGGATTCCAAAGTCTGTGGGGGTGGCCATTTGCACAAAATGCCACATATCATGAATGCAGCACCCGATTGCTGGGAAACTTTGCACGCACATTCCCTCTAAGCCGAGGAAGAAATTTCCATCCGAAATGTTCATGTTTTGGCCTATAATTCTTGAACTGTTGGTCATACAATCAACATATTTTCTCTGGATTCCTGGACCATGACGCAACGTATAGACCCCGTTTGTGCCAGATTCCATATAGTGCGTTTTCTTCAAAACATACTTTTTGCTACTTCTCCTACAGATTTTGTCCAAAATTCACACAAATGGGTACACATTTTCTCTGTGGTGATCAACATGTATGAGTCTGATTTTTCAGAACCCATTCCAATTGGCTATGACTACCTTCCAAATTTTTCATGCCATGGATAGGCAACCCGGTCTGGCCGAGACCTGTGCTCCGAGTAGCACACTTTTCTAGTCTTACATCATCCTCTCTTGGTGGTCCATTTGAAGTGCCTTGGATGTGTTGTTCAACCAATCTGCACCTCTTGCAGAAGGACATCGGATTGCTCTTGGGAGAAATACATTTTCAGTCTTTTGTTCAATGACACTTAAATTACCTGAACACCCCTGCACTGAGCACAATGCATTGCTCTTAAAGGTAATGGGATTGGTCATCATTGACACATCCTATCCACATCCACTGATAATACTTTATACTGCTTAATCCAGCCCACCTGACAATTTCATTTGAGTACTCTGCCCATCTGCAATCTGGAAAATGACAAATGTTGCCAGTGCCACATACTTGCTGTTTGATTTCCTTTTTTCCCCCAACTCAGCCACTTCCAATTGCATCCCACCAAAACTTTATAACCTGTTTTATCTAGACAATTTGTTTAGGCCTGTGGATCTAACTGACAAATCAATTTCGTAAAGAAAGAACTTTTGCCTTTTTTTCCCTATGCAGTAGCATGCCAAGAACAATTTGAAAATAAACTGCATATTTTTCAGCATGGAAGTCTCACTCCAGTCATGATATGCTTTAAAAAGAATTTGACACACACACACACACACACACACACACACACACACACACACACACACACACACACACACACACACACACACACACACACACACAGTGCAAGCGCGACAGAAACAAGGAGAGAGAGATGGAGAGAGCTCTCAAAATGCCTGAAGACATTATAAAAGATTTTCACAAGTTTTATGCATTACTTAGAATAGAAGAAGCCATTGCTCTGAGCTTTGTGTGGCACTGTCTGTAACCCAGGGCTCTTCAGCAGCGCTGCACTTATTGCTCTACTCTCACTGCTCCCAGATTTTATTTGAAAAATAGCCAAAATTGAGGAGAAATTAAAATTAAATTGCAGCTTTGCTGAAGTTGTGGATTTATTGGAAATAACCTCTTTGAGAAATTGCTTTAATTAAATTCTTGTCCAGGCTTTTCATTAAAATCACATCTTAGTCCTCGCATGCCATAACTAAGCCCCATTTTGGCATGTATCTGTAGCTGTCGTTTTTCTTTGCTGTCTGTCTGACCTTCTTGCTCAGCCTGGTCAAGGCAGTGTGGCACAGTATGCAGTATGGTTTTCCATTAACTAGTGAATCTGAGATGTGTGTGTAGAACATACTTGACAGAAACATATAACTGCACACCCATGTTTTGTGTGCACTGTGCAGGCATGTCCTCATGAACATAGACCCATAGAAATACGTTACCCATTTCTCTTGGGGCACCAGACTGTTTTTAGATTTAGTTTCCGTCTTAGTCTTTTGGACAAAAAGGCTTATTAGTTTTAGTCACATTTTAGTCATTTCTCTCCTTGATAATTTTACCGTCTAGTTTTAGTTAGCGAAAACAGAAAAGGTTTTAGTCAGTTTTAGTTGACGAAAACACAAAAGGTTTTAGTCCCGTTTTAGTTATTAGTTTTAGTCAAACAAATAAAATAATGTATTCAAACTTATTTAATTAGATCAATACAGGTATTGGATTAGAGATATGACTGTGCTAACAGCATTATCATAAAATATATCCCATTTTGAAGAATCTAATTACACAAAATAAAATACCTGCATTTTATCCTGCTGATCTCTCTTTCTAAGCAATGGCCAAAAATGTACCTATATTGAAGTGTACTGTTCAAGGATGTCCTTGTGATGTCACAGTCATACGCACCGTCACTCACCGCAAACAACAACTTCACTGACATACTCTTTGGGAAAAGCAACCGTTTCATATAGCTCTATGACAGCAACAGGTCTTTAGCCTGAAGCTTGCACCAGGTGTTATGATAGCGTTGTTGTTGAAAAATAGAACCGTGGTAAGCCTTTAGGTGTCTCTTATCTCTCTCTCCCGTTACGTGCATTATTTTCATTTCAGCCGGATTGTATGTATGTCCATATATCGTTTCTTCTTTTACGAGCACCGAAACCTGCCTAATCGGAGGCAGAGACGTGTTTCCTCAATCAGATGATTGAGGCAACAGTGTGCTGCGCGCTCCGGGCCCTAATTTGTCAAATATTTTCAAGTGACATAATTCAAGCAATTAAAATCGAGCGAATTAAAAACGAACAACAATGTTATAAGTTGGATGCTTAATTATTCACCCATTTAAACAAGTGCTATAACGGTCATTCATATCTATACATTTGCAGATCTGCCACTGTTAAGACATACGAGCGCGTACATGCAGAAAGGATTTTCGGGAGCACTGTATTTTCATGGAAAGAGAGCGAGGTCTGCATCTGATAGCATTTTAGGCGAGAAATGGGTATTGTATTTGCTCAATATTAAGCCCTATTAATTTCATATTGGCAACTACTAGTTTCAGGACATACAGTAGGCTACAGTGTAACTACACTAAAAAAATAAAAAACCTTTAGAAACACATTTGCCATCTGATTGTCCGTCGCTCGTTGTCAATTGGATCCAGTCGCTGCTTATTTTAAGGAGAGAGATAACGTTACATTGCGCACTGGGAGGCAAAGGAGACATGACACGTGCATTGAATTCAATAAGAGCCAGATGGAAATGTTTGAATAAACACTATTTGAATGATTGCAAACTAATAATCGGTCAGGGAAATAAACGAAGACATAATACACAATGCTTTGTTCTACACTTTTGGTGTCGCAAACGCTTCAGCTGTAATCAGCTGTCTTGATGAGCTGATTGCTTTCAATCAGCCACGCTTTCCTATAGTACTTTCTTACTTTATATTACACTATCCTGGACTCAGATATAAAATATTTCAGAGACTGACTCCTAAATACCATTACAAAAATCCTGCTAGCAGTTACAGCTTGTAGGCTACACAGCATGCATTGTTTTAAGTAAAAGAAAAGTAGGAAGAGGTCAATTTGTGTGCACACGCCTATAAGTCCACACCTTCAACTATAAAGGGCTGCTGAAACATGCCATGTTAAGCATTTAGGGACAAATAAAAAATAAACTTTATTATCTACACATGCTGGAATTTGCCTTGGGCTTTAATGTGGAAGTGAATGAATTAAAAACCAACAGAAGATAACATGGAGATGTAATCAAACAAAGTGAAAAAACATGGAAAACAGAATACAGCCTTGAGTGTCTTCACTCCACTCCATTATGTAATCTAAAATGCTGTGTTTGCGAAGAAGATTTAAATTGCATACAGGAATAAACTACTTAAAAAGTTTGTTGATTGTTGTTGTTGAAGTCGATTTGGTTGAGACTGACTATAAGCCCAGATAAATGACATTGATAAATTATTATAAGGCATTAATTGGCATAATGCCTGAATGAACATGTGGCAAATGATAAGAAGGGATGGCAACCATAATATCCCTCAAGGGGTGTGAACCCAAAATCAGTATCAGCTGTAATTGTACACTTTCCCACTAAAGTTTGCTCTCATCTCCCACCAGTGCCGTCACCAACAGGGACATGAAGACACCCCAATATGATGGATTTGCTACAGTATGCTTTATGTTTTATGTTTATGTCTCTTGGTAAAATACTAAAAACAAAAAAACAATGAGCTGTTGAGAAAAGTGTGGTTGTGTCATGCATCATGTGCAGAAAACGCTACAGCTCTCCCACTGTGGAGGTGTAAGTTATGCCCCGTGTGCCTCGTTTAACAATACCAGTACCAGCATCACTGCAGTACCTACGGACTCAATTAGATGCAGTGTGAGGCCACATGGATGCAGCTTAAAATGTGAGAAAGCACATTAGGCTCAACAGGTTTGCCCCATTGGGGACAAGCTGAGCCCAGGCTTTCAAAGCCTACATTCATCCTCTATATTAACGAGTCATAGTCGGAGACTTGGACCCCGCAACTTACTGTATATGCACCACCCGGTGTTGAGTGTGTTATAATGAGATGGCAATGAGCTGCTAAGGGCCTATGTTAAGCCTGTGGTAAATGGCATGAAGAGTTTAATGGCCATTAGAGCTATTCATAGTAATGGAGAATATCACAGGGAGTCAACCAAACACATTTCCTGCTCAGCCTTTTGAAACGTGATGGAACAAAAATGCCCTTGCAAAATGTCATTCTCCGCCCTAAAAGCACTGCCATCACCTTGCTGTGGTAGAGGCGGAATACTGCAGGAATTGTGTGAAGGTCGACGTAAATAAGGCCATCGCATACATGAAATGTTTGATCCCAACAACATACAGTTTGTGTATCATGTCATACTCAAGCAAGACACTGAACACTGGCTCAGCTGTTGTAATAAGAGCATACTCTTGATAAGAGAGAAACTTTGCATGCACACTCCTAGTATAGGGTAAGGAAGAACCTCTGGCCCAAACCTGTCAATTCGGCCTCATGGTGGTGCTATAACAGACTGATTCACATTTTGGCCGCAGTGGAGCGGCAGTTTCCTATGCCTAAACCTAACCCTAACCCCTAACCCTAACCTCAGTAAAACTAAGCCTAAACCTAACCCTAATCCTAACCATAATCCTAACCACCATAATGGACCGATACCAGTACATTTTTGAAGCAGAGAGACAACTTAGTAATGAAAACCATTACAAAGAATTGAAGGAACCAATCTACAAAAACACAGCAATTGAAGCTAAGAGGATTATAAAACAAATGAAAGAGAAAAAATTAATAAGTAGCAAACAAGAGACCTACCTCTCGGGTCAAGACACACCGCGACCAAGGGTCTTCTATCTATTGCCAAAAATACATAAAGCACCCGACACATGGACCATACCATTCGAAATCCCACCAGGCAGACCAATAGTTTCTGACTGTGGCAGTGAAACCTATCAGACAGCAGAATTTGTTGAATATTTTCTGAACCCCCTCTCAACCCAACATCCGAGCTACGTGAAAGACACTTATGACTTTGTTGAAAAAATCAAGAAAATAACAATGCCACAAGCGGCCTTTTTATTCTCAATTGATATTGACAGCCTATATACCAACATTGAGACAGCTGCAGGATTAAAAGCAGTGAAAGATATTTTCAACAAATATCCAGATATCCAGATTATTAAGTCTTAATCTGACCAAGAACGACTTTGAATTTAACAATAAGTTTTATTTACAAACAAAGGGCACAGCCATGGGAAAACGGTTTGCTCCATCCTACGCGAACATCTACATGGCAATGTGGGAAGACACAGCTTTAAAAAAATGTATTCTAAAACCAACCCACTATTTTAGATTCTTGGATGATATCTTTGGGATTTGGGAGCACTCCAAGGAGGATTTTGAAGACTTTATTAAAGTTCTAAACACACACCACCGATCCATCACTATAAAATTTGTCACAGACACAAACAAAATAGATTTCTTGGATGTAACCGTCTTCAAGGGCCCACTGTTTAACACCAGTGGTAAGTTAGATCTCAAAGTCTACTTTAAAGAAACAGACACTCACGCTCTCCTACATAAAACCTCATTCCACCCACCACACTGTTACACAGGGATTGTTAAATCACAGCTACTACGATTCCATAGAATCTGCACACAAGAACAGGATTTTAAGACAGCCTGCAAGATCTTATTCTGCGCCCTACGAAAAAGAGGTTACACAAGGACCTTCCTACGAAAAGCCCAAGACACCTTTCTGGAAGTAAAGGAAAAATACCAGGGCCCAAAACTGGCCTTGGTCACTACCTACTCCTCACAAAGCAAATTAGCCAACACCAGGATAAAAAGAAATTTCCAAAACAGAGGAAACACACTTTTAAATGGGTGTAAAATCATTTCAGCCTATAGGAAAAACAAGAACCTCAAAGATTACCTGGTCCACAGCACTCTTAAAGGAACGAATAGACCAACTAACAAGAGACCAGATTACTTTAAAACAACCCAAATGGTAACCAACAGGCACAACAAAAGAGTGTTTGGCATTAAACAAAGAATGCAGGCTAACACTAAAAACTGTATTTACTTAATCACCTGCACCAAGTGTGGCCTTCAATATGTGGGTGAAACACAAAACACAATCGCCACCAGATTAAACCAACATAGATATAATATAAACAATGGCAAGAAGACCAATTTGATAATTGTTCAACACTTTATGACACATGGAATAAACTCCCTAAAAGTCACTGGCTTAGAGCATAACCCAAATTGGACAACAGGACAGAGACAATATAACGAAAGACAATGGATAAAAAGATTGGACACAATTTTTCCAGAAGGACTGAATATGACAAACACCAGAAACACACAAACCAACCCTTCTTAATTCACTCAAATTAACTCACAGAAACACACAAAGAGACCACCAGGTACTTAGAGAACTAAAAGAACAAAGACCCACCAGAGAAAGGAGGAGCAACACCCGACCATTAAAGACAATCACAGACACGTCAACGACCCTAGGGGAAGGCAAGGGGCTTCTCCCTGACCCATAGCTTAAAGACCCAAATAGGTGTGAGGATAATCAACCCAAATGCCCACTCAAGCCTTCAAAAGGACTAAGTGGGCCAAGACACACACAATCAAACAATGGACCAAGGAAGACTTAGATGAACAAATGTGAAATAATAAGGACCTTAAAATTAAAAGGGGTTAAGGCCCTCATTACTCTAACCCCAACCCCTGTAGCAGAAATGGAGAATTGTATCAGTCCCAACAAAGACACACTATTGACCAGTAGTCACAGGGAAGGTTAGTTGGGGTACACGCAGTCCCCACAAACATCATTTACGATTCTGTCCCTATCGGTACATAACTCGGACGGCGCTGAGTCGACTAGCAGCCCTTCGGCCGGTCGTTGCGGGCACTTGCGCCTGGAGGCGCTCGGGCGCAACTCCTCGGCCTCAGGGTCTGCTGAGTCGGCGCGCCTCCGTCATGGTCCATAACTGTATTTGTTCTCTTAAATCTTTTATTGAGTCCTAATCCTGTACCATTCTTATAATGACATTATGGATGATTTTTTGGTATGCGGTCCAGGTGGGACTCAGGATGACTGGACTTACCTGCCATGCACAGTCCCCAGTGAACATTTCTCACAAAGTTCACTGGCATTTCTATTTCATGTTATAATTTGTAAACATGCCCAAAAACCTAAACCTTAAAGAAAGGTGAAATGGTTAACCCTAATTGGAAAAAATGTTTTTTCCCCCCCTCCCTCCAGGAAAGGGGTAACAGCCAAAAAGAGCTTAGGGCAAAGATTTAGAATGTAGTCTAAAGGAATACTTAATTAAACAGAATGTGAAATTATATGGACCTTAAAATTAAAGAGTAGCAGGATCCCAAAAAGACTTTCTTTCAAAAATAAGATGGCGAGAGCAAAAATTCCTTGCTCTGCCTTTTTCTGAAAGGATGACCTTTCTAAAAAGGCTTAGCACTGAAGTCCGACCCTAACCATTCCCTAACCTCAGTAAAACTAAGCCTAAACCTAACCCTAATCCTAACCTCAGTAAAATAACTATACCTAAACTTAACCCTAACCCCTAACCCTAACCTCAGTAATATTTTATTACAAGGATTAGTAGGCTACAGTCCCACTGATTCCGCGCTGCTGCTCCACTGCCGGCAGCTGCCGCTCCTCCGCCAGGAGCCCGCCGCTTCGCCACCGGCAGTTCCGCGGCAGTGGATGCATGTATGTACTGTATGCATAAGTACAGCAAATCTCTTCACTGAAAATAGCCTATAAAAGCTCACAATGCAATATCAGGTTTTAAATTCTGAAGCGCGTGGTTCCAAAAATATTGGGGCAGTCTAAAGAAGTAATATGTACTTTTATAGCTCTGACTGTCTACTTTAATTATGAAAAAAATATATATATTTTGAATGATCAGATGTTATGTTGTGTCACAATTACATCTTGTTTGTTTTCTAGGACAATATTAGTAGTCATTAGGCACTGCGATGAACTGGCCTCCAATACATCTATACAGCTTTTTTAGCAAAGTGGAAGAAACATAAACAAACTAGAAAAAGTGCTCCTCGGAGCACAGGTCTCCGCCAGGTCAGGTACGTTATTGTGGCCTCCTGGTGGCGCTATAATAGGCCAATGTGAAAGGGGTGACATTTCTTCTTAGGCTTTTCACGACAAGCAGACACTGCATTCATGATTTGAGGCTTTTGTTCCAAAAATGTGTTTTGCTAAGATTAGACCTGCTGGTGGCGCTATAACAGGCCAATGAGAAAAGGGTGCCATTTCTTCCTCGGCCTAGTGGGAATGTGTTTGTGAAATTTCACGGAAATCGCAAGCTGCGTTCATGATTTGAGGCATTTTGTTCAAAACAGACCAATCCTGCAAACTTTGGAAGCCAACCTTAGCCAATGAGGATGGAATATGGAAAATCGGACAGATCCGTGTTGATCACATGACTATAGAGATAATGTGTACCGATTTGCATGACGTTTGGATAAAATCTGTAGGAGTAAATGGGTGTTGCACAAATTGACCTCCTGGTGGCGCTATAACAGGGCTATGTGAAAGATTTGGGGCAGAGGTTCTGAATTGGCATCCAGGGAGTGTGTGTGCACAGTTTCGGAGCGAGCGGGCCAACGGTGTCGGAGATTAGCTGTTCACAGACGGACACACGGACGGACGGTAAAACATACTCTCTCGCCATGCCTTCGGCCTGGCGGAGACAACAATGATAAAAAAAAAAAACTCCAAGAGATGAGAATTAAGCCAAGTGCATGGAGGATGAAATAGCCAATTCCCTGTTTGATGCTTGGAACACTGGAGCTCTGGTGAAAGGGGAGTCTAAATTTGGATCCTTCTTCTGAGACACATCTGGGATTATTTGCCTGCATGTTTGTGCTCCCTCAACAATGTGGATAAGAGCCTCCAAAACATCCACCATAAGTATCCCATCTGTCACTGTTATCGACAGCATTCACACCAGTTGTAGAGGGCTACTCCAAATGAATGAGCAGTGTTTGCAGTTTATTTGTTTCAACTTTTAAGTGGCCGGGAAAATTGATTGAATTAAGCACAACAGCTTGCTTGCTGCAACATTCTTTTAAAAGTGTGTTCCAGAGCTTCCCAGTGTAGCCACCCAAACTCTACCTCTTACTTTAGGGCGCTGAACAGCTCCATTGAAGTAACCAGAGTTAAATAAGCACACAATTAACCAAACGGGATCATTCATACAACAGTATTCATTGAATACTAGACCATACCCGGTGAAGTGCGCAGGCAAAAGTAGTTGCAAGGGTGGGGTTATTGCACGTCCCGTCGCAGTTCTGTGTACACACGCGTAAATGAACGTCCTTTAAGTTTAAGCACGTTGTCAGTTTGATCTCCCGTTGTTTTTTAAAACGCTAATAAACAGCTGAGATTTGGCGAAATTGAAAAACGGGCTTCACAGTTGCGTTCGGATGGTAATGGTCAATGGCTGTGTGCAAATGCAGATCAATAGCTCCAGCCACTGAGGAGAACCGGGCACACATTTTTGCTCTCACATTTTTGGCTCTAACCACGGTTACAGAGGTTTGTTAAATTATAGGAGGATGTAAAAGGTTGGAAGACGGGTCCAGGGAAACCCTCTGGATTAGCCACCGCTCCACTTAACAGGATCTGTGAATGACAAGGAACTTCAAGTGCCAGATCACCTGCTCCATGCTACACATTTCTGGTCTATACATGATAATCGTGGGCATGTGCTGCTTATTCAAGTACTGCTGTGCTCTGCCGCTGAGGTGATTCTGCACGGAGCACTGGCCTACACTTTGACCTCTCTGGTCATTCACAACTGCTCACTGGGTCTGCCCAGCGTTGATGGCTCGTTCTGTTCGCCCGTCGTGGAGAACTTCTGTAGGTAGCACGTACCTGAGTTGAAGCAGAAATTGGAGGTGTAGAGGGTGAACAGGAAAGTTGACAGAACGGATCCTTGGGGAGTGCCCATGTTGCTCACCAGCACATCTGACAGGCTGCCAAGCAGACAAATAGCACGAGCACCACATGTTAGCAAGTTAGACGCCAGCCTGCTGGCCTTTCCTAATCCTGGGGGCAACTTGAGCAGAGGGGGCTGCTCCTGTCAGCTGCTTCTCTGGCCAACACACGCACGCACGCACGCGCGGGCGCACACACACACACACACACACACACACACACACACACACACACACACACACACACACACACACACACACACACACACCCCAATGGACATTTGGCAGAACCAGAGCGATGTGTCGCCATGCATTCAAATGCAATACTCTTTTCAACAAGGAAGCGATTGCACAGTTATTCCACATCTCAGGCCATCATCTTTGTATTTTCACCTTGTGAGGCTGCTAGTACAGGAAGGCCTCAAAGGCATATTTTCCCACACTGCGACAACACTGTGTTGTAGGGGTGTCACGATTCACTTACCTCACGATTCGATTCAAAATCGATTCCTAGGGTGCCGATTCGATTAAAATTGCGATTCTGCGATTAATTGATATTCGATTCGATTCTGCGATTTATTGCGATTTTCTAGGGTGCCGATTTGATTAAAATTGCGATTCTGCGATTTATTGCGATTTTCTAGGGTGCCGATTCGATTAAAATTGCGATTCTGCGATTAATTGATATTCGATTCTGCGATTTATTGCGATTTTATTAAAAAAAAAAAAAAAAAAAAAAAAAAAAATTAAAAAAAATTAAAAAAATCGATTTTAATATTTTGATTCGATTTTTAAAATCGTGGCATTAAGAATCGCGATTTATTCATGAATCGATTTTTTTTGACAGCCCTAGTGTGTTGCCTGAGATGCCTGACACTAGTGAATCAGAACCACTCACCCATGTTCTTATACGCCCCCCTCTCTCTCTCTCTCTCTCTCTCTCTCTCTCTCTCACTTTCTCTCTCTCTCTCTCTCTCTCTTTCTCTCTTACCCTCTGGCTTATTTCCTGGTCACAAAGCCTTGTAGAAACTCTGCTTGGCCTTTCTGCCCTCTTACCCATTTAAACCCTATAACTTACTGTAGTTGACCAGTGTCCCTCAGTGGTCTATAGGGCCCCCTCCTTTTTCCCTCTACCAAATCTCTAACCTGTAAATAGCCCCAAAAAAATTGGGGCGGTGTAAACGCCCCCTATAAGTGAGGTTTGGACACTGACCAATCCTGCACCGTGATTGGCCAATAGTCTACAACGCAGTTTACAACCCTAACCCTTCCACAGTCAATGCAAATCTATACTTTTGCAAAGTCAGCCAATCACATTACAGCTAGTGTTATCACCACCAGCTGTAATGTGATTGGCTGACTTTGCAAATTCAGGACTGTGATTGGCTAGCGAAACACATGACACATGTGCAGCCCTATGAATAGCAGTATGGACTTAAAAAAAAGTCCATACTGCCCACTTCACACTGGGTGTGATTTTTATTTACAAATGTTCGCCTATTATGACGTGCAGAAAAGAGACACTATGGTTCATGTGGTTAAGCAGAGGCACACATTGCCATTAGGCATACTAGACAACTCCGAAGGCCAACAAACTGAAGAGATTATTGAGCATTCAGTTACTTCAGCAACAAGGGCCAAGTTATTGTGGAACACCTTGCTTCATTAGCATAATATATAATACTGTATAATGTAAAAAGAATTGGCGCACTCGCATAGGGCCCCTCTTCAATATCTTTGCCTACGGCCCCCTGACACCCAAGGATCCCCTCTGGCATCGGTGCATGCTGACAAGAGACATTTTTGGGGCGGTGTAGCCGCCCCCTATAAGTGAGTTTTGGACACCGACCAAAATAATTGTATACCCCCTAACCCTTCCATTGTTAATGCAAATCGATACTTTTGCAAAGTCAGCCAATCACATTACAGCTAGTGTCATCACCACTAACTGTAATGTGATTGGCTGACTTTGCAAATTCAGGACTGTGATTGGCTAGCGAAACACATGACACATGTGCAGCCCTATGAATAGCAGTATGGACTTTAAAAAAAGTCATTTATCCTTTTTTTTAAAGTGAGTCATGTTGTGATGACCACACACCGCCCACTTCACACCGGGTGTGATTTTTATATATGCATATGTTACAGTACGATTGAAGAACAGATTGAAGTCAGATTGAAAAAGGAGTGCTTATTTTCATCGAGTTCACCTCCCACACTCCCCTGTGGCGGGGCAGGGCGGTGCCCCCCGTCAAAAAAAGAAATGACGTCTCGGAGGTACCGAGACTAGGGGGGGGGGGGGGGGGCGATGATTTACGATTCTGTGCCTATCGGGACATAACTTGGAACGGCGCTGAGTCGCTTTAGCTCACTCGGCGGTGCCTCCCGTGGCTCAAGTCACCTTCAGGCGGCGCGCCTCCGTCTGTGAAGCCGAGTGCACCTTCTTCAATCTGACTGGTTCTCCAATCGTACTGTGACACATATACAGTATAATATATAAAACTGTGTCTTTGATCATTGATGGATCTCTTCCTGATCTGTTTTGGGGGGTGTTTGTTATAGACTTGTACACGGCTGCTGAGGTGCAGTACAAACAAGGAGCGGTGGGAACCTGTGAAGAGGTGTATCAATTTCGACAGCTGTTTAGAGCTGTCTGCCATCTGAGTCAGTTGTATGCGGGATATCGCAGGAAAAGGCCGCAGGCTTTCAGCAGAGCAGGTGTGAGATTGTAGCTATTTTGTGGTTCACTGAACATTCTGTACATCATCAGGCCGACAGTTTATGGTGTTTTCGTTCACCTTCGGCTTCGCATCCATACACACTTGAGCTGCCCGCAGCAGCCACTGAGTAGCTCCTCTGGAGCACTTGGGGACAGTAAGTGCCTAAAACAACTTGAACATGAATTCTGTTCATTCTGGACCCACCCAGTCCATGGACATTTGGTCACAAGCACCCTCACAGCACATATCATAGGCTTTACCCTGCATTGGCTCAGTGTGGGATTTGGTCATTTTATAACCGTAGGACTAATCCTCTTGACTCTGTGGCTTAATCCTGAATCCTGTCTGCCTCTGGACTCTTGGGCATTAAGGCAGGCAGTTTAAGTCTGGTTAATAGATAAGTAAGGGCTTTGTTGACTTTTTAAACCCTTGATGTGGCTTTCATAACCTTGCAGTTCTGGACTAAGGAGAATTCATAAGATGTGTGGACATAATATATTGTTATATTGTATAATATAAGACTTGTGCTTTGTTTACCAAACTCTGTTGTCTGTGTTTTTATGACATAGTATGATGATATTGTCATTGTCTGGAAGAAATCTTGTTTTTTTTTTTTTGTTATGGCCTATTTTGTGTCATGACAGCATCACACAAATGTAGTCAAAATTCATATTTAACCAATGAAAAGTATATATATATATTCTATTTTCTATTTCCTGTTTTTAGACATACTGTACATCAATATGGTTTCCACCCAGCGATGATACAGTAAAGGGGGGGGGGGGTCAAATAGCTGATCTACCAGCTCTGCTATTTCTGGGGAAGAGATTTGGTGTAGAAGAAAACAAGAGTGTACCAAACACAGTTGCAACTCAGGTCCGTACTATTACTAAGTATAGAAGGCTTAAAGTATCTTATGTGCATGTACTGTATCAACTGTAAAGTAGCAAAAGGCCACAACAGAGAAGTGGATTCCTATTGTGTGCAGAAGCACTCATGGCACTGTGCCATGTACAGACAAGTACTGTGTGCCTTGGGATTTTGTGACAACCATACATTATTGCAATGTATACAACTATACAAAAAGTTGTGAATTATCTGTTAAATTATCAGTAATTTTTGCACAATTATTTCCAAATATTTTAACAACTTTCACCTGGCATCCATATTTTGGACATGTCATTATCAGGTCTTTAAAAATAGTGAAAATAAATAGAATAAAGTATCCAAGTTCTTGAAGTAGTAGAACATAACAGATAGTATTAGTGAAAATAACAGATCAACAAGTGCTTGTAGATATGCTATTCTCACTATGAATGCAGGTTCGCCTTGAGATTTTGACTTTGGGTGCCTTGGGCACCAAAATAGAGTACAGAATCATGCACAAATAATGTTACATTGATACATTTTCTCATTATATGCATGAGTCTGATGTTCTGCTGTAGTCACATTTACATTTCAAGCTGTTTTTTCAACCTTCATTTTTGCAGATGCTGGGCATTTACGTTCATGTTCTTGAAAGTAATTCATTTGAGCCTCTGCCTTAAAGTAATTTAATCTACCTGTGTGTGTGTGTGCCTGCCTGTCCCTGTATTTTAGTTGAGCCACTAGGTGGTGCATTGATGTTATGTAACTCTTTTGCCTGTCACTGTGTTCAAAATTGGGCTTTAATTAAGGGGAAATTAAGAACACCTGTATGCTCAGAACTCCTCAGTTTGCAAGTTGTGAATGCAGATATGACGATTTTGACCTCCACTCCGTTTGTGATCACCACAGGATCATTGCTTGTAAGTTTGTGTTATTGTTATGGTTACTGTATGGTTATGGTTATGTTCTCAGACTCAGACCTACATACAAGACAATGTACCTACAAAAAATCATACACATAATCAGACACATTTATAGTAATACAAAAACAAAGACAGGAAACAAATGCTAATCAAGTGGTAAAAGCTTCAGAAATTGGGTAGGGGGGGCCAAGCAAAACTCCTAGCCCGGATCTCACCGACCCGAGGTATGTGTTTTTTTCCTCCCAGATCGCAGAAAAGGGGGGAACTTTTTTGACAAGGGCGGAATACTGTGCTTTGCAGTGCACCTTATGAATATTAATATTGACATTTGGCAAATGTATTTAATCTCTTTGGCTTTGTCTTACAGCTTGAATATAGGACTGTCCTCATGGGACAGCAGCATGTTACCCTCTATAACATCTTGCATTTTCAGTGCTGTTTTACCAACTGCTCTCACGACTTACCAATATTTGAATACAATTTCAGTGAGAATATTAAACAGCCCTGAAATTATGGATAATGTCATGAGCTTGCCTAGAGCAGTGGGACATAATAGAGAGTAACGCTGCAGTTAGCATTAACACCTTGTCAACCTTGTTTCCAACCTCAGGGTTTTGTTTTCACTAAGCTGTCAAGTTGTAAAGCTCACAGGAAGAATACAAACCCATAAGCTACAAACCACCACTATGCGATTCTTTTGTTCGCCTTGAGTGGTTTGAAAGCTAGACTAAGTTTGACCAACTTTTGAAGTAAATGCATTTGAAGTTGACATCTTTTTGTGGTCTTTGACAATGTTATTGTCTTTGAAGAGACTCAGCTTCTATTTATTTGGTGGTAGATTCTCTTTGTGTGCTTTTAACAGCAAGAACAGACATTGAGCCTCAATTAATCTTCCTGTGTTCTTGTATTACTTGCAGGACCAGCAAAAGACGAAAACAAAAAACAGACAAGTAATGCAATTAAAAAACTCATTCTACACAGAGAATGTATCCCTGAGTGGTGTTGTGGTGGGGGATTACATCAGTATACGAATTGTATTGCTTTAAGTGTAGTATCTTTACTGTAGCTTACCAAAGGAACAATTGGGAGAAAGAAAAAAATAAATCCAAACTCCCGCTGCACCTCTGCTGAGAAGGATACAGGAATGTTGGCACAGCGGTGTACTTTTCACTCCAGCAGCCAAGCAATACAGCTAGGAGACAGGACAAAAACAACTAATCCATATCTATCTTTGTACTTTCAACATCCACGGTCCTTTGGGGAAGATTGAGTGCCTGAAGCCATTTTAGCTTTCCTCTGCGTCACAGCTTGCTGTGCAGCCTTCAAATCTAGTTTAAACTTTAAAGTAGTCTCCATATATGGGCATTTTATGTTTATGACGCCCAGTGTCCACTGTCCACCGTGTGACTTCACCGTCCACCATCCACCCACAAGGCAATGTTGATACAGGAGAGGGAGAGAGAGAGAGTATATACTCTTGTGGCCCTCACACCTACAGTGTATGTCGCACCGCGTATCTGACCGATATGTCCATATTTGGAGTTCTCTGTGTCTGTCAGTCTTTGTCCCTTTATGCCCATATATGGAGAGCCCTCATGTCATCTGTATATGCCCATATATGGGCATGCTAATATGGTGACATGAACGTGACGCCAGAGCTCCACCCACCGGCCTGTCCTCCCTTAAGCCAATTTGAATACAGGATTTTAAAATAAGATATAGGTAGTAGGTATGTGGGCCGGCAGTGTGGCCCTCATACCTACGTCGCGCCGCCGATCTGACCGATATGTCTGAGAACCCGTTGTACCCATAGAGTTAAAAATAACAGAGAGGGCACCGGATGGGCCGGAATAACCCCTTCTTCCAGGTTGGAAATGTGATGGGCGAGGCCTATTTGGGGCTTCTGCGCGTCACTTCGAGGTGCACAGATAGACTCTAGGTGGTGGTAGAGCACCTGCCCTTTGCCCTCTTGACCAGAAGTGCTCTTTTGAAAAAAAGAAAAAAAAAGTTTTTTTTTCCCAGTTTACAGCAGGGGTCTTCAACAGGGGGTCCGGGACCCCTAGGGGGACCTCAGAGTTACTACAGGGGGTCCGCCAAATCTTTATGTGATATGATTTTTCTTTTTACCATAACCACTCGAAACCTAGCATCCCTTTTCTGAGGAGAACTTTAGCCAGAAATAGCAGATCTACAAGCCCACAACGCCTCGCGCTGCGAGGCGTTGTGGGCTTGTAGATCGGCTATTTTTGGCAAAGAGGTATAGGTGTAGAGGGAAAAAAGAGCAGACCAAGTAAACAAAAAAAAGTGTAATTTACTTGAGCACCTGCCCCTAAAAATGTCTGTGCACGCCACTGCCTGTGCGCAAGCTCGTGAGTCGAACTCATTGGTCGAAACCGTTTTCGCTCGTTCATGTACAGTGGCCCCAGCTGCAGTACCTATGAATGGCCAGCATGTCCAATGCGCTTCAATGCAACCACTGGGTTTTGGGGGCTTGGTTGTACCCCAGTCTGTCTGTGTCTCTTTTGAGCCCATACAGTATATGGAGATACCTTATGTCAGCAGTAAAACAGTATATGGCATGCCCATATATTGGCATGCACCGCGTTTGAAGTCGGTGGGTCCCATACAGTATATGCACATGACCATATACGGGCATAGCTGTCGGATCTGTGGCTCTGGACAACCGGATATCCATATATGCCAATATATGGGCTTATCAGGTTTGTTTATGGTTATGTCTGAGTCATAGTGACGTGGCCGTGGTCCTGCCTATGGGTATATAGTCAGTGTGTGTGTATGTACTGTATGTATGTATGCATGTGTTTTCACACACACACACACACACACACACACACACACACCCCCATTGTACTCAACTAGAGTGACGCGTCGTTCACTTTGCAGTGCCACCTTACAGGCACCTCACAGTGTGAGAGAGAGTTTTGTGCTCTCCTAAATCCACGGCAGGCTTTGAAAGTACCCACTTCAGAAAGAGGTGACGTGCATCACCTCTCCAATGACCAAAACCCACTATTAGTCCAGGGGCCAAGCCATATTTTGGTACCACCTAAGGTGACCGTAAAGTTTTTGTATTTTTGTCTTCCTACATGTCTCTAGTTTATATTTTGGTATGATAACCCTTCCAATCTTGTAGCTTAATGGCAGTTATCACTACCTACTGGCTAATGTATCCGGTAGGAGACACAAAGTAGAATCTTTGTGTCTCCTACCCCGGGCATCAAATTATTGCGACAAAAAACAAAATATATCCATGTATTCAAGGCTTCATGGGGTGTGCAATTGATAACTTCTCAGATTTTTGGTGTTTGCTTAAAAAAAGACTGCTTTCCATAAGCTTGTAAAAGTTGACCCTCCTTCGGTCTAGGGTGGTCATAGCTGAATGGGTAGAGAGTCCCCCTGAAAAACTTAAAGGAGGAGTTCACCCAAAAAAATATTTATTTTCTATCAATTGCACACCCCATGAAGCCTTGAATACATGGATATATTTTGTTTTTTGTCGCAATAATTTGATGCCCGGGGTAGGAGACACAAAGATTCTACTTTGTGTCTCCTACCGGATACATTAGCCGGTAAGTAGTGATAACTGCCATTAAGCTACAAGATTGGAAGGGTTATCATACCAAAATATAAACTAGAGACATGTAGGAAGACAAAAATACAAAAACTTTACGGTCACCTTAGGTGGTACCAATTTGTGAAAATATCAGTGTTGGCCCCTGGACTATATGGAAGCCGTCGAACTGGTGCGATCTGACGGCATCCTAGAATTTATAGGTAGGATGTGATGTCATGCGTGATGTCATGCTGTCGTGAGATTACGTCACACTGGCGTTGTGTCTATATTCGGAGTGATGCAACGTACATACAACATACTGACAAACATACTGACAACCGACATGGCGCAGGATTCAAATTGTATATATATAGATTACACAGTGCCTTGCTCAAGGACACCTTGACACTAGCCCAGGGGGAACTGGAGATTGAGCCAGGAACCTTCAGATTCCTAAGCACTCAACCACCCGAGCCACTGCAGGCTAGTGGGGGAGAGCTGAAGCACAGTTTTGGATGGCTAGTAGTATTAAGTGATTGCACACACACACACACACACACACACACACACACACACACACACACACACACACACTTAGCATCTTGGTACTAGGTACTTGGTAGTAGCATCCTCTCCTCCTTTTTCTGGAAATATACTTTTTGCTACTAAGCTTTTAGTGATATGTATTGTTGCGAACGCGGAAGAGGCGCGCCGAAGGCTCCGCCCAAGTGGAGCTTACTATGAAAGTCTGCTCGGCTTGTGTGTGTGTCTGTCTGTCTGTGTGCAGTGCACTGCCTGGGTGCGGCCGACAGAGTGTGCCAGAGTGCAGCTACAGTCAAAACACACACACACACACACACACACACACACACACACACACACACACACACAAAGTCCGTAAATACACAATATTTTCGAGCTGCGTTCGCTTCCAGCGTTCGCGCGTCTTACTTGTATTGTATGTCTTACTGATGAATTTAGTACAGTACAATGGACCACAATGGAAACAAGGCCCTGGCTTTTGTGTGCGTTATCCTTTTAGCATAAACTTTTGACTGTACTACTTGTACGGTTAATAATCTTGTTAATAAAGAATTAGATCAATGAATAAATCAATACTGTATATAGCCGACTACTGGTACGGTTAATAATCTTGCTTATAAAGAATTCAATCAATGAATCAATCAATACTGTATATAGCCTGTAAAGTTCTTTTGTCAGTGACTTCATGTGAAGATTTATATGTGTGCTGCATCTCTCTGTCTTGTAGCATTTGTGTTAGAAAGGCTCATTCACATAGTATCTTGAGTATCACAACTGCTACTGTCCATTAGCAATAAGCTTGGCATGGCTATGCTACTATAGCAGAGTGTGTGAGAGTGATGGCCCAGACCCCAGCAGTGATTCCTGCTTTATCTCCTCCAAGAGACGCTAACTGCTAGGAGTGAGAGTCCAGTAATAATGTCCTGGCTTAGGGGAGAAAAGATAAGAACGACGAAAGCTTTAACATCACCATAACTTCATCCCACAAAGCTGCAGTAACTGTTGAGAATTAAATTTCCGAAATGCTGCATTGAACACTAACAGTTACATTAAATGTTGATTGGTCAGTGTTTAGACCACTTAGGGATGAATAATCATTTGGAAATGTCAGTGTCACAGGTCTTGTGATAGCCAATAAGTTCACAGTAGTAAATTTTACAACACGCCGGCAATCATTTGTTAGGGTGTGAGCCATCCGTGAGATGTACGTCATGTCTTATTGGTCAAGTGAGAGGTGCAGTATAAAACTCAGGGACAGGGATCAACAGGAGACAGGCAAGTTGGGTCAGAAGGTCACTGTCACTGCCAGCACAGACATTTAGTGTACAAGTATTTTGTCTGTTCTCGTCTCAAGAGTAGATGTGCCAGCTTTGACAGTAGTTAAAAGCCCAGAGTTGTTGTTTTGTATGAACTCAAGATTTCAAGGTTCTTTATTGGTGAAATACATTTTTGGTTTCAGGCTCTCGGCTCCTCTGCCAAAACAAGTACTAAGAACATGAAATATCGAAATAAATTGCAATAAAATAACAGTAGAAGTAGCAGTAAAATATGGTACTAAAAATATAATATAATATCAATTTCAAAATGTAGGGGGCCTTTGTTAGGTGCTGTCTGCATTGGTCCTACCTCTAAATATTACATATACAGTAGCGTACATGCAAGACTGTATGCCTAATGTGGCGAAATTATGCCTTTTGTGGCAAAATTTTGCCTAAACCTAACCTTAAAAACAATGCATGAACCAATCCTTAAACCTGACCCTAACCTCACAAAAACTATGCCTAATGTGGTGAAATTATGCCTAAAGTGGCAATTATGACTTATCAAAAAACAGCAATGGGAGTGGGATTGGGAGTGGGAAATCATTCTTCCTAGACTGTAGCAGCTGAAAAAGTCCATGGTTGGGGAGGCTGAGGTCTTTGATAATGCTACAGGGTTTACTGTCACATCATCCGGTGTAGGTACTGTATATATCCTGGATGGAGGGAAGATCACTTCCACTGATGCTCTGGGCTGTCCGTATCTCCTTCCGCAGCGAACTTGAGCAACTATTT
This sequence comes from Gymnoscopelus microlampas, assembly GCF_963454915.1. Taxonomy (NCBI): domain Eukaryota; kingdom Metazoa; phylum Chordata; class Actinopteri; order Myctophiformes; family Myctophidae; genus Gymnoscopelus; species Gymnoscopelus microlampas. Next base: position 40,417,487 of record NC_139939.1, read on the forward strand.
CATATTATTCCTTTCCATGTGAGCCTTCAAGGTTGTGCAGCAAAGTGCTGTAACATTTCTATCTGACATTTCTACCAAAAGTGTTCCCAACATCACTCACTTTTGATAAGTGAGTGTGTGTGTGTGTGTGTGTGTGTGTGTGTGTGTGTGTGTGCGTGTGCGTGTGCGTGCTCATGCGTGTTCGTGCATCAGGATTGGCATGTCTGTGATATCTAAGGCTTTGATTGATTTTTGTGTGTATGTGCACACATGCATGTGTGTAGGAGGTGGTTATAAAGTCTTCTTGATGGATTTTCACTTTTCAAAAGCTGTCAGATACGTCTCTTTTGAGCCAGGAAAAAAGAAAAAATCTGCAAAAAGAAAAAACGTTCCTTCCTTTGAACAACTCCATGGACTTTGTCTCCATTCACCCTTTTCCCAACCAATGGAAGTCTTCAGCTGGGTATGTCGATAGCACGGTACTAAAAGAGAATATATACTATAGTCACCTGACATGACAACACATGATGAGAAATCAATATGAGGGCCTCCACGCAGCCTCTAAGAAGAGGGGGGAGGTGGTGGAGGTGTGTAGAGGGGCCGGATGAGTGGTTGTCTGTGGATTCTTAATGTGGAGAGGAATCATGGAGGCCTTGACAGGCATTGACTGGTGGTCCAATTAGTCCAGAAAACACAGATGAATATAGACAATGAGTGCACATGCAGTTACTGTGTTCAGGGTGGGGTGGGACGGTGGGCAGGCTGGACAAGGGGGTGATGTAATTCATACTGAATGAGATTATGGTGGTGGGTATTATGAAAGTCTCGAAAAAGCATAAATAGCACATTTTCCCAGCATGTTTCAAAATTAAATTCAGCTTGTCGCCTTTGACAGATGGAGTTAATCTGTTTGAAATCACCCTGGCCTCTTGGAGAATGCATCAGATGGCCAATTTGGAGTTTCATCAGTGAAATTGATGGATTGTGTTAAAGTGTGATATACAGTACCATCGGTGCCCATGTTCCACCATGATGTTTTCCCAACGGTCCGATTTATTTGCTAACAGAAATTGAACATGTGTGTTTGATTTCTCTCAATTTTCTGCTTCACGGAACAAGACTACATATTTTTCTGTTATTTCAAATAAAGCCCTGCACTGAGATTTACAAGCAGAAATCAAACAAAGCTGCGTGCTGTGTTTTTGAATGCACTAGTCTAAGCTGCCAGTTTCACTAATTAGATTTTATCCTCCGCAGCCCATTCTTTACAAAACAATGTCCGAGTTTTAAGTCATTCATCTATGTTTTCCAAAGTTGCAGTGCTTTTTGCCTCCTGTGCTGTAAAAGCAGCGAGGGGGCCTTATTCAAGACAGTGTTGTAACATGAAAAGAGACATGGCTTGGTTCTTGTCATTGTCCTTTATTCAGCATCAGCATGAAATAGATGGGGGGGGTGTGCGTGTGTGTGCGCGTACGCATGTGTGCAATCACTTAATACTACTAGCCATCCAAAACTGTGCTTCAGCTCTCCCCCAGCTCTCCCCCACTATCGGGTGGTTGAGTGCTTGGGAATCGTAAGGTTCCTGGTTCAATCTCCAGTTGCCCCTGGGCTAGTGTCGAAGTGTCCATGAGCAAGACAGTGTGTAATTGAGTACAATGGACCACAATGGAAACAAGCCCCCTGGGATTTTTGTGTTAACCTTTAAGCATAGTTTGTGACGTTATGTCCATACTGTGATCAAACTACTTAATAAAATAATAATAATAATAATACATTTTATTTGTAATGCGCTTTTCATTCACAAGGAATCTCAAAGTGCCACAAGGTAAAACATCATCAATCATATAAAGTTAAAAAGCACGGTTTAAAAACAGATATGACTAAACAACAACAATTCAACATGAAAATGCCCTCTGAAACAAAAACGTTTTCAGGCCTATTTTAAAAGAGTCCAGGGTCTGTGGTGCTCTCAGGTCAATAGGAAGGCTGTTCCATAGTCGCGGCGCTGCCGAGCAGAAGGCCCGGTCACCCATAGTACGTAGATTTGTACCAGGGACATCGAGGAGGAATCTGCTGGTAGATCTGAGGGTGCGGGTGGAATTTTGTGGGGGCCTAATTAATTTCTGTAGGTAGGGAGGGGCATGTCCATTTATACAGTTGTGGGTGATCAGCAGGACCTTGTAGTCGATCCTAGCTGACACGGGGAGCCAGTGCAGTGAAAATAGGACCGGTGTTATGTGGTCATGCTTACGCACTCTCATTAGGACCCTGGCAGCGCTGTTCTGGATGTATTGCAGCTTTTGAATACTTTTGCCAGGAATCCCAATGAAGAGTGCGTTGCAGTAGTCCAGTCTAGAGGAGATAAAGGCATGGACAAGTTTCTCTGCATCTGACAGGGTTAGAAGGGGGCGGAGTTTGGAGATGTTTTTGAGATGATAGAATGCAGTTCTGCACAGATGTTTTATATGGTCATTGAAAGTCAGGTGAGGGTCGAATTTAACACCTAAATTTGTGACTGAGGAGGAGAGGGGGATGACCTGACTATCGAAGGTGAGATGAGATATGGGGCATGACTGGACCTGGTGTGGTGTGCCAACAAGGAGAGCTTCAGTTTTGTTGCTGTTTAACTGAAGGAAATTGTTTCTTGTCCATGCCTTTATCTCCTCCAGACAGGTAGTGAGACATGACATAGCTGCAGAGGGGGTGGGGGCAGTTTTAATGTACAGCTGTGTGTCAACAGCATAACAATGGAAAGACATTCCATGTCTGCTGATGACACTACCGAGGGGTAACATGTAAATTATGAAAAGGAGGGGACCAAGAGCTGACCCCTGCGGGACACCACAGGTGACGGGGAGCAGTTTGGACTTGCACCCTCCTAGTGAAACATATTCAGTCCTATCAGAAAGGTAGGACTGAAACCACTTGAGTGCTGAGTCTGACAGTCCAATGGTGGTATGTAGACGCTCCAGGAGGACAGAGTGATCCACCGTATCGAAGGCAGCGGTTAGGTCAAGGAGGATGAGGAGTGATGGTGATCCGTCATCGGCTGTCATCAGTAGGTCATTTGTCACCCTCAGCAGAGCCGTTTCAGTACTGTGGGCTGTACGAAAGCCTGACTGAAATGTCTCAAAAAGGTTGTTGTGGTTGAGATGGTCTTGGAGCTGAGAGGCAACCACCTTCTCTAACACCTTGGACAGGAAGGCGAGGTTGGAAATAGGCCTGTAGTTGGCTAGAACCTCCGGGTCCAGGGTGGGCTTCTTGAGAAGGGGACGGATGACAGCAACCTTGAGAGCAGTTGGGACATGACCTGTTTGAAGGGAGAGGTTGACAGTTTGTGTAATGAGAGGGCTGAGGATGGGAATGTGTGATTTGAGCAGAGCAGTGGGAATGGGGTCCAGGTCACACGTGCAAGGTTTCATTTTGCTGAGGATTTTCTCCATGTGGCTCTGCTGAACCTCAGTGAAATATGAGAGGGATGGCACACTCCCAGGCAGGGGGTTGGTGACAGGAGGAGACAGAGGGGAAGAGCTGGGCATCTGAGAGCGAATGCTGTCGACCTTAGATCTAAAAAAGTCAATAAAATGATTACATTGCCAGGGGTGCACATAACTTTTTAGGTCTGGTACGCAGAAGAGCACCTGGAGATGTGACTTGGTGCGCATGGTCCCGTTCCGTTTTGTCAACGGGGGGGGGGGGGCCCACCGGACAGTTTTGTCAACGGGGGGGGGGGGGGGGGGGGGTTCAGCACGGTGCCCACCGGACAGTTTTGTCAACGGGGGGGGGGGAGAAAAAAAGGACGCTCTGCTTCTAAATTCCGCCGATTTTCGCTGTTTTTTTTTTCTCACGCTGTTAGGTAAAGCCCCCAAGGTTGGTGCCCTGTGCTGCTGCGCTGATTTTATCCGCCAGATTGGGACGTTCACGGCATATTTTGCACCATTACGGTGCGTTCATCATCGGTGACGAGTGCCTCTAACAGCCGCTGCTGGCTGCGTGCACGCAGCGAGGCAATGCGAGGCGATGCGAGGCGACGCGAGTCATATCTCTACCCCTGTGCCTAATGGCTGTACATGGGGCCGACGGGTGCTTTAGAGTGATTGTGTGAGTGTGGCTTCAGGAAGTAAATTCCTAGCCTCGATCTCCAGGCTTTTATTTTTTATTTTTGCTAAAAAATGAAAGCTTGGAAATTCCTGTCCCAGCTGTTGGTGCGCAAAAGCCCCTCGCGTCGCCTGATGTGGTGCGCATTTTTTATTTTGGGTGCGCATGCGCACCTGCGCACCAGTTATGTGCACCCCTGTACATTGCTCCTCAGTTGCCTCAGTTGAGGAGGATGATTGTGGCTTCAGAAGATGGTCTATGGTAGAGAAAAACTGCTTAGAGTTGCCAGGATTTTTATTTATTAGGTTGGAGTAGAACTGAGACTGAGCATCTTTAAGGGACTTGGAATAGGCCTTTTGGTGTTCACGGAAGACCTGTTCATGCACAGTGAGCCCCGAGTGTCTGAAGTCAACCTGGTCTTGTCCAGGTTGAGCTCCAGGTGGTTCGTCGACATCCACTCCGAGATGTCAGCCAGACAAGCAGCAATGCGTGCCTCCACTTGTGTGTCAGAGGGGGGGAATGAGAGGATCAGCTGGGTGTCATCGGCATAGCAGTGGTAGGAAAAGCCATGGGAGTGGATGACAGCACCAAGAGATGTAGTGTAAAGAGAGAAAAGAAGAGGACCCAGAACCGAGCCTTGGGGAACCCCAGTAGTGAGCCTGTGTGGTTCTGACACAGACCCTCTCAGCATCACCTGGTAGGAGCGACCCGTCAGGTAGGATGCAAACAGGGAGAGTGCAGAGCCTGAGACACCCATCCCCTCGAGGGTGGAGAGGAGGATCTGGTGGTTCACTGTGTCGAACGCTGCAGACAGGTCCAGGAGTATCAGGACGGAGGAGAGAGAGTTCGCTCTAGCGGCATGGAGCGACTCCGTCACTGCCAGGAGGGCAGTCTCTGTCGAGTGACCCACTTTGAACCCAGACTGGTTGGAGTCCAGGAGGTTGTTCTGGTGGAGGTAGGAAGACAGTTGTTTAAAGACAGCACGTTCGAGAGTTTTAGATAGGAAGGATAGAAGGGAAACCGGTCTGTAGTTCTTGATCTCAGAGGGGTCAAGTGTCGGTTTCTTCAGGAGGGGGGTGACTCTGGCAGTCTTGAAAGCAGAGGGAAAGTAGCCAGACGTCAGAGAGGTGTTAATAAGGTGGGTTAAGAAGGGAAGGAGTTCAGGTGCAGAGGACTGCAGCAGAGGGGATGGGACCGGGTCCAGGGAGCATGAGGTGGGGCGACTAGAGGAAACAAGGAGAAGGACCTCTTTAGAGGAGAGGGGAGAGAAGTGGGATAGAGAGGGTGGGGGAGAGGGAGAGGGAGGAGTAGATGAAGATAGGGAGGGAGGGGTGGAGGGCAGACAGGTGTGGGTAGTGCGCAGGGCACCAGCCGGGGGAGGAGTGAAGGAGGATCGGATATCGTTCACCTTCTTGTCAAAGAAGTTGGCCAAGTCGTCAGGGAGGAGGGAGGAGACCTCACGTGTCTTGACAGCAGCATGGAGGTCAAAAACACTGCTCAATGTTTTATTATAGTGCTCCACTACTTCATCCATTGATGCAGAGGCTGGGAAGGAGATGTGCTGAAGATCCATGGTCATGTTGGCTAGGTCAATGCTTTTCCAGTTTCGGAAAGTCATTTGACGCTTAGGTCTAGTAGGGGGCAGCAGAAATGTCAAGGCCATTGAGACCACCTTGTGGTCAGACACACCCAGACTGTAGACCTGCAGGTTGTTAATAGGGACAGAGTCAGTGATAACTAGGTCAAGAGTGTGTCCCTTGTTGTGAGTAGGAACCTCAACATGCTGCTGCAGGCCAAGACCCTCAAGCATACTCAGGAACTCTGTTGCAAAACGACAGGAGGGATTGTCCACATGAATATTCACATCACCAATTATCACTATGTTGGATGATATGGTGCAGAGTGAGGTGAGTAAATCATGTATCTCAGGGAGGAAGGATGAGTTAGGTTTGGGAGGTCGGTATATTAGAAGAACTGTCATGGAGTTTGGAGGTTTACACTTGAAGGCAAGGCATTCCATGGAAGAAAAACCAGGCATCGGCAGTGGAGACAGTTTTTGTTCAGCCCGGTGTATGATGGCCAAGCCACCACCACGGGTGCTGCGGGCTTTTTCCATGTAGTTGTAGCCAGGGGGGCAGGCCTTATTAAGCTCTGAATAATCCCCTGGACTATGCCAGGTTTCAACTAGGCACATGAAATCAAGCTCTTTCTCCATGATGTGGCGGTGTATGAGGGAGGATTTACCGTTAATGGATTGTGCATTAAACAGCTCCATGGTGACACTGGCAGTAGCAGGAGACTGCAAACTCCGCAGTACCCTGCGATCCACTCCACGTTTTCCGTCCCGCCTGGTATTGGCCAGTCTCGCGGTGTTACCAACGATGACGCCCAGGCTCCGCAGCTGAGTTCTCCTCGGGTTTGTTTTGCTTCCTGGTTCCACATTGAAGCCGCGACGTGAGCCTCTGTGGATGTAGCGACTGCGAGGTCTGTGTTTTAAAATCCTGAGCTGTTGACAGTGGATTAAAATCCCCGCATCAGGTTGCACTGTGCAGCTAGGCAAACGCCGTAGCTGTGGGGCGGTGTAGGAGATCATCGCCAGCGCGGTAGTTAAAAACAACAGACAAAAACAGCCGGATCGTTTGGCGATATCAGGCTGACCAGCGCTACATTTAGCTGGTGTACTCTTCCTCTTCCTCAATGCCAACAGTTTAAAAAACACACCGAAAAGCATTGCAAAACGGGGATCCCAACAGAGCCGTATTCCAATTTAGGGAGGGGAAAGGGGCAGTATATTTTATTGGTTAATCCAAGTCTGCCGTATGTCCAGGAAGCAATCAAAGCAAAACAGACGCAAAAAATGAGGCTAAAAAAAAAAAATAATAATGAAGCCACGTAAATCAAACAAACAGACGCTAGACTAAAGAGCTAAAGAGGAGCGGCAGCCAGTGTGCGCCAGCGTTCCCTCCCATAAAGTATTCAATCAATCTATGAATCAATCACTAAACCCCTTACTGCTCATGATGAGCATGTTGGTGCCTTGTATGGTGTCCTCTGCCATCGGTGTGTGAATGGATGAATGTCATGCACATTGTAAAGAGCTTTGGATAAATGCGCAATATAAATGGACCAGTTACCCTTTTTTTCCATTTAGCCACTTTTATTTTATTTCAGCTATTCGTAAACAGTTGATTTACAAGTGAAATCGCACCGCATTGTGAGCTAGTAGATCTGCTATTTAGTTTTTTAAATGTTTTTCTCTTTTAATTGGATTTTGTTTTTGAATACGTATCTAATTATATAAACGACAAGTTACTTCCGCGCGCCACTGACGCTATAGCCACAGCTCTGTAATTGAGTAAACACAACGCCGACACAGGACATGTCACGAAAACAGTAGCCACGGCCGACTTTCACAATTTACGGGTGGCGTAGGGCACCTATCATTGCTCACTCCACAGTTTCCACGTCGCCACATAATTTATTACACTCACCACATTTTGGACAAAACGGAAGGTGAATCACTTTCTTACCGTTTAGCGTGCGCACCACCGACACCGAACGGCGACGGGTTTCGCCGAAACAACACGAACGGCCGCCATTGACACTCCGCAGCTCTCTCCTTCGCCAGAAAAACAACAGCACAAGCGCCTCCTTCACCTCCCCTTCACCGTGTCTTCTGCTTCCACGCTCAATTCAGGTGACTACAATGCTAATACATTCACGCTCAACCTCACAATCATAAGCTTCTCCGTTTAGTGTTTCATTAGCGCGAGCGTGGAAAACAACTACAGCGCGCACCGTTACTCCATGTGCTAAGGGTAAACATGAGGGTTGCCAGGTTGGCATGCAGGTTTTCTAAAAACAAGCGCCAGAAACAAGCAACCACCTTCATGAAAATAAAAAAAAACACCGAAGGGGTCCGCAATGTTCCAGGGGGGTCCCCGCGCGTCCCAACACTCCACAGGATGTCCGTGGACCAGCAGGGGGTCCACGGACCCCCTGTGGACCCCCTGCAACATAATAAATATAATTTCTTCTAATTTTTTTTTTTTTTTTTTTTCCTTTTCCACAGTTTCACTCCGCCGATTTGGGTACCCCAATATACACGCGCCCACGCTGGGCCCCGTGCACGGCTGGGGTTGAGGGGGGCGTAGCCCCCCGAAACTCTAGTTATATATATATATTGGGATGTCAGAGTCATGTTGGTCCTGTAATACAAAACCCTTATCTCACAACTACTATAATTTTACTGATGTATCATCTGTGATCATTTTGGTTGGGTGGTCCTCCTTAGCAGAGATGTGAGTTGCACTGGCAACTATTTTTATATAAAGCCATAATTAGAGATTGTCAAATGACATACAGTATGTTCATGGAAAGGACTTCTGGACCCTATCACACTCAATGAAATGAATTGGCTCTATGCACTTCTATGCACTTAAGTGCATAGAATACTTAAAGTGCTGAACAATACCAAGTTCAGTTTATACTGAACTTGGAAGATATGCCTGTAGCTTCTGTGCCCCTAATACCTTGCAGGACACACTGAAATTAGACACTCTAGTGCTCATGGGTCAGTTAGAACCTTGGTGACCAAACAGGTTATCAGATTATCGTTCTTAAATTGATTGTTTTTTATATCTGTAGGTTTTATTTCATTATTTAATGTTTTAATTGTTTATGGTTTTTATTATCAACACATCACATTGATGTTGATGAATGTATTGTATTTAGTAGACAACACTAAATGAGTTTAATTACTTAGTGTGGTTTTGATGATAAATAATGCTTGAATTAACAAATGAATGAACTAGCTTGGACATGGTTCAGACCGTCTTATATTGTAGATGAAAATGGAACTGAATGGCCTGAATAGTTCCTCTCAGAGGAGGTCAGGAGGAGCACTGGCGGCATTGCAGTGGATACACAGTACAGTAAAGTATGGAGCCTCTGCAATGGCCCCGTGTGTCAATACACATTAGCATCAGTAAATCACTTGGTGGAATAGTTGTAAAGGACTTGCTACTCTATGTTGATTTTTCAATTCAGTGTAAGAGGTACCCCGCTGAATGTGCTGCCTGTGCACGTGCATTGTATGTCCTTGGCCCCAGCATATATTTATGCAGTGAAAAGGGGATGAATCTTACTGTGGCGTCTCCTGGGCTATAGCAGCAGTCTATACATTGACGGAGGCAGGCAGGCAGGCGGCGCACACACAACCACACACACACACACACACACACACACACACACACACACACACACACACACACACACACACACACACACACACACACACACTCCTCAGACCTGTGAATCAAGCTATCGGATAAGCCCATAGATAATACTGTGGAGGAGAGTGTATTAGGAATTGTAATGGGCCTGGAGTGCTATTGGAATGGGTAAATGTGAAGATCCGTTTCGCTGGCTTTGGGGGGTGAATTGCTAAAAAGGGCATGTTTATTTTCTTTCACCCCCCCTCCCCCCCCTCTCTCTCTCTGTCTCTTCTCTTTCTTACGTGTGGCTCCGTCTATACCCTCCTTCCCCAGCTTGTCTATTGATTTTCCTCCAGCTCCCTCGATCAGTCAGCCTCTAATAAGACAACACATCGCCTTAAAAAGAAACGTATTAGAATGTTAATGGATCACTCCACCAGCCTGTTTTCCTCCCTCTGCACACTTGGGGGGGGGGGGGTGTGTGTGTGTGTGTGTGTGTGTGTGTGTGTGTGCGCGCGCGCGCGCACACATGCATGTTTGTGTCATCGCGCTTTCATTAATCTGGGAAAAGATGACAGTCACCTTAATGGTCTCAGGGAAGGGGATGAGGTGGGTGGAAGAGTGGAGAACGCAGAATCATGGAGGGATGCAGAAGAGAGATAGAGATATGAGATGGTGGAGAAGAAACCGTCCCTTGGCGCAGAGTGGATTCATCTGCCATCTTATTGCTCCTGCAGAGACCAATTTATCTTCATTTAACACTTTGGCACAGGCTCTGATCCGCAACCTGCATTCTCAGACAAGCACACACACTTAACATGGTATCCTGGGCCCAACATGGCTCATATCCAATCAGAGGTGAAAAGAAACAGCGCTGATATGTTTCACTCCAGGAACGGTATTCGGAGTTCAGCTCAGACATGTGTTTGTAGTGTACACTGCAAAATCCGGAGTGTCAATTTCACTCCCAGAGTGTAAAAACAGACCCGCGACGGGATACACAAGAGTTTTAGCCTGTGGAAAGAAGGTTGGAAAACTCAAACTAGTACAGTTGTTACAGCAGCTCTATGGTACATAAGGGTACATAATAACGGACACATATGGTACATAAAGCTCCGTAAAAAGTGGGAAAGGAGGAAGAAACTAAGAAAAATATGAAAACTCACAGAGCTGCTATAACAGGTGGCCACCTTGTCTGACAACGGGAGTCTGAACTTAAAGCTAGAGAGAGCTTTTAATTATTATGAAATAATCATTGTAATACTTTTTGGGGGATATCAAGTATTATTGGTTTGTTTACCTCTGCTCTATATGCCTTGGCTTAAGCTGATGGCAGTCTTTATCCGTCCGTTTTTGTTTGGTTAAGTATAATCTTAAATATATTCTAGTATGGCAGCCATTGTGTTACAGTGTTGTAGACTAAATGATTGCAGGCCATTGCTGCGTTATAGAGGTGACGGGAATTAATATTGCACACATAATTATGTCACAGAGGTGTTGTAAAAGTGTGCCATCTAGAGGCTGAATGTTGTCCAGTACCCCTTTAAACTTGATATCAGGAAAAATATCAGATTAACATATTTCAACATTTTAATCATTTTAACATGTGATTCTGTTACACAATAGTTAGACAACTTCCTTGATAATAATCATTGGATATTACCATTATATTCCCAATGTTTTATGGTGTGGCTCTGCAAGAGGCTAGTTGACATTAATGACAGGGTCTGTGTGTGTGCTCTGACACAAAAGGCAACAGTAGTTACGACATATGTGTCAGTCCTATTAGTTATAGTTCGCCCTCCAGACCACCCCCTCTGGTCTGGAGGGCAAACTATGTCTAATAGGACTGACACAGATGTCGTAACTAATTAATTGTCTAGGCACTGTTTAACGTAGTGCAACCACCAGATCAGAGGGGGCAGCATAATGGCACTAACTTACTGTATGTGAGGTAGTTTGTCCGCCAAACCAAAGGGGGCGCAATATTGGGTTCAGCATCAGTAGCCGACAAACACAAGTAATACTAATTTAAACAGATATCACAACATGTAAACATGGCTAAGCCTAAACATATATATGTTGCCAAAAAGGCACTATGTTAGCATTAAGTGCAAAAGCATTTAGACACGCCTTATAACCTTATACCGGTATCCGTAAAACAAAATCTTACATGTAACAAGGAAAAAGAACAAAACGTAGACATAGTGCTGAGAACGTTACCATGCTAATTAGGCTAATATAGTGCACACATGTAATACTGTCCCTTATTAAAGTTACCACGCCTCTGGTTGGAGATCATGATGTATCGTTGTGCTGGGTCTTCCGGTGGTCCATGGCATCTCTCAAAAGTGATGCAAGGTGCTCCTGATCCGATGTATCATTTTGCTGGGTCTCCAGGAAGGCTACGGCATCCTCCACCGATGTGAGGTGCTTTTATCTCGCCATTTTAGTTGTAATTAGCAATCACGCTGGGAACAGAAGAGTCGGCTTAAAGCCCGGTTGATAAAGCGTTGACATCACCTCCTGGTACGGCGTGAAAGTGTTGTCCGATGACTTCTGGCCAGTAATCTTAAAAGATAGACTGGTTTCCCTCTTTCGGGCCACCTGGAGGATCGCCTCCTTCACTCAGTAATGGTGGATGTGGGTGTGGGGTGAACGTCTTTACAGAGGACCTCTACAAGCAGCCAAATATTCGTATGTTATTGCGGCGGATACGTGACTCAAGATCCATGCCTTTAGCTTGCTGTAGTGTTCCTCTATAGCTCTGCACTTAGCCTCCATCTTCTCCATTTTGCCATCGAGCTGGCTCGCACTATCTTCAAGAGAAGTCAGGCGATGTCCGTGATCTGATTACAGTTGTTTGGAGGGAGTCCAGTTTTGTTTCCAACAACGTACTAAATTCGAGGGAAAGAGCTGCTCTGTGTTCCCCTAGTAGTTCAATGCCATTATAAATGATACTGAATGAAAAACAACACAAAATGAATATGAAAGAAAGAGCATAAATCATACTGTAGAGCTGTGTGTGTGTGTGTGTGTGTGTGTGTGTGTGTGTGTGTGTGTGTGTGTGTGTGTGTGTGTGTGTGTGTGTGTGTGTGTGTGTGTGTGTGTGTGTGTGTGTGTGTGTGTGTACATTGGCTTGCCTTTAACTTAATTTCAATGTACTAAATGGGTGGTATAGTTAAAGTCCACCTCATTGAATTATGTTTTGCACGCCGGCTTCTCAACACAGCCACACTGAAACTGTGTTTTCCTCTTATTTCCGACATTATTCTTATTAGTCTTATTAATGACAATCGGATTCTCACAGAGCTGGCGATCTCTAGCTCAGGCTTATGATACGTTCATCGACAGTCTATATTTTGCATTAGGGGCATGTAATGCATTTAACGGTATGCATCACATAGGCTACCCAGCTTTTATTTTTCCTTGGGTGAGGGTATGATAAAAGGGCCAATAAAAGGGTGATAAGCTTGCACTGACTGGTCACCCCTACAGTATAGCTCAAGTTAAAGGTAGTAGATTTGTGTTGCTGTTAAAATGTTAAAGCTCTATATTCTCAAAGTAATCATTGATATAGAGTTTGTTTTATTTAGTAGCAGGGGTCTTAGTACACAGAAAATACAATTTCAGGTGGGCTGCCAATTTCATCCAATCAGGAGGGGGTACCCATTTATCAACTTCAATTTTCCTCTTCCAATTTTGTCTGCTCATTTCTTCTCGTCATCACTTTCTGATTGGATAAAGTTTGTATACCGGCCTCAAAATGTATCTTCTCTTTACTAGAGAGCTGGAGAGAGACCCCTGTTACTGAACAAACACTATTTAACTTATTTTTTACACAAACATTGTTTAATAACTTACTGCACCTTTAATGCCTGATTTATACTTATGAATTATACAGCCGATCTACAAGCTCACCATGCGCTGCAAAAACATTGTAGTATAAATCACCCTTAAGGTGCTTCGGCACCTTAAACTTTCACTGCGAATGACCTCACTGCTGAAGGAACTCGCCACATCAAACATAGCCCACCCAGCAGCGGATACAATTCATGACTGAGGAGAAACTAGCGTTTATCTGGGCACAAAGGAACCAAATCAGAGCAGGGGAAAAAAGCTCTGGCAGCTAGCAATCCCTCATTCTCTAGGATAGTTTATTGCTGACAGTAATATTAATCTACTTATCCAATCAAAGTGTTGATCAAATACTAAATTATATTCTTGTTGTCTTTGTCAATAAATGAGGCTATGGATATGTGATACATAATTATTGCACAGCATTTGTTGTCCTGTCTGTCTGTCTGTGCCTCCCAACTGATTGACGTCAAACTAGGCGTGTGCACCGTGCATCCCATGCTAGGCATTCCAGGCAAGTGACCTCCGGACCTTCAGGTCCTGTTCCGTTGAAGCAGTCCAGGCCCCGAGATATTTGAAGTCCTCGACTGGCTCGAGCACCGTCCTGTCCGCAGTGGCAATGATTTTGTCCTCTGTGTTAACTGTCGGTACCCTTGTTTTCTTGGCATTGAGCTCGAGGCCGATCTTCCTGCACTCCATTTCTACCGCTGTATCCGAGATTAGGGCAATGTCATCTGCATAGTCGAGGTCAGTAATCATGATGGGGTGTACTCGCCTTGACTTCCTCGGGACCTGAGTGAATCCCAGTGCCTCCTCTCCGCCATTTATTGCGAGTCTCAGTGCATGGTCCATCGCTACAATGAACAGGAAGGGGGCCAGAGTGTCACCCTGTAGGATCTCAAATTCTTTGGTGTCACCGTCACAGGTTTGAACCTTGGCTCGAGTCAACCATTTTCTCAGAAACTCCGTAGGCCCGGAGCGATTCCACTCACCTTTATAATGACTGAATTCCCAAAATTGCTGGCCCACAATAACCTACCTGACCTGGCGGAGACCTGTGCTCGGAGGAGCACTTTTTCTAGTTTTAAATAAAATGTTCCCCACAAGGCTTGGCTCACCTAGCCCATTTCAATGAGTCTCCCCTGCTTCTGAATGTGACTTGTTTTCTATATTATGATTTCAAGGCTGCTACAGATGCATCTTTGATTGTCGTTTTTCACAGTGTCCACCGATGCCCTCTCCATTCAGTAGGGGATAAATTAACATTGATTTTAGATATTGCCTCAGCACGGTGGCCTTGGTAGCCAAATAACCTCTACAAAACTTGTGGGAAAGGTTGTGAGGAGTGGCCTGAGTAACAAAGATCTACTGTGTAGAGAGAGGGAGAGTGGCTGAGACACAGGGAGAGCGGATGGGAGAGAGGGATGAGCTTAGGGCTGTTTTTCTGGTAGGGTTCCTACTCACTAAACACAATTAAAGACTAAACAACTAAAAGTATTCTTTTACTTCAACTTACAGCATGTCTGTCATGTAAGTGTCACAATGCCCAAACACCTTTTGTTTGCCATTCATCTCTTAGCAATTACTGAAGACTGCACCATGGAAGGGACATCCGCAATGTCCTCACACACAGACGCACGCACGCACGCACACTGTATATACTGTAGCTCCCGTAGTGTCAGTTTGCTTGCCTCTAGTTCTGGGTGCCTCTCTTTCTCTGTCTCTCAGTTCAATGTGTTTTACTGGGATGATGACATATTAGAATATTGACTAAACAAAAGATAGAAACCTCACCATTTCTACATTAGACCCAATCTTGTAAGTGTGTGTGCGTGTGCGTGTGCGTGTGCGTGTGCGTGTGCGTGTGCATGTCTCTCTCTCTCTCTCTCCATCCTTGCACCATATGTATCAGCCAGGATCACCTGCTGCATGGCACTGGCTTCTCCATATGGAGCTCAGCCCACCGATGCTCTTTAATTGTCTCTGCTGTTAGGGAGCGAGCAAGAGAGAGAGAGAGAAGGGCAGAGAGGGAGGAAAGTATTCAGAAATCAGAAGGACCCCTGCTGTGTAGATATGTGTGTGTGGTGGATACAGAGAGTGATGGATAGATCTATGTATCGCACATAACATCAATTCTGTCCTGCTTTCTCTTTCATTCCCCAAATCTCTCCCTCACCACTCTTCCCTGCTCTATCCCCACATCACTCTCTCTCTTCATCTCTGTCACTCTCTTTGACTCTCTCCCCTTCTATCCATCTCACCATCTTTCTTTGCTTCCATCTAATTCTCTCTATCTTTTCTTGATCTCCCTCCACCTCCTCTAAAATCCTCTACCCCTCCGCTCCTCCTCTCGATCCCTTCCTCCCCCTCCCCTCTCGCCCTTGTCCCCCTGCCCCCCCCCCCCCCTCTCCCCCTTCATCTCTCTCTCCTGTATTAGTTTCGAGAGCCGTCTTTTCCTGCCTGCCCCGCCAGCGCTCTGTGAGGGAGGAGAGAGAGACGGAGAGAGAGAGAGAGAGAGGGAGGAAAGCGAGCGCAGGAGAAGAGAGCAGATCGCTATCTTGCGAACAGCTCTCTCTCCCTGTGTGTGTGTGTCTCAGTTTTCTGTGCATCTGGTCTCTCCTCTGCGGGAGAAGCTGGACTGGACGGTGGCATTTCGTGGCGGTGGAGGGAGGAGAGGTGGAGGAGGAGGAGGAGGGGGAGGAGGAGGGAAAGGCAGACAGATGGAGGACGGCATCCAACACCTGGACCACTGCAGGGTGGACATGGAGGAGACGAGTGCCAGCCCTGGAGGACTGACTGCTGGTGAGTCTGATGCTGTCTGTCTGTCTGTCTGTCTGTCTGTCTGTCTGTCTGTCCATCTCTCTGTCTGTCCATCTCTCTGTCCGTCTGTCTGTCTGTCTGTCTGTCTGTCTGTCTGTCTGTCTGTCTGTCTGTCTGTTCGTCTCTCTGTCCGTCTCTCTGTCCATCTCTCTGTCCGCCTATCTGTCCCACTGAGGCTGTCTGTCTGTCTGTCTGTCTGTCTGAGTTTTTCTGTCTGTCTGTCTATCTGCCTGTCTGTCTATCTCTCCGTCTGCCTGCCTGCATGCCTGCCTGTCTGCCTGCCTGTTTGTTTCCATCTACCTACCTACCTATCTTTGAAGGATTTCTTTCTGACATACACATGTCTCCCATTTTTCTTTGTTTATCACTGTTTAATCTGTCTGTCTGTCTGTCTGTCTGTCTGTCTGTCTGTCTGTCTGTCTGTCTGCCTGCCTGCCTGCCTGCCTGCCTGCCTGTGATTATGTCTTCTTGTTTCTTTGCTTTCTTCCTGTCTGTCTGCCCTCTGTTTCTGCTTACCTGCCCCTCTCTCTCTCTCTCTCTCTCTCGCTCGCTCTGACTTTTTCAAACAGGCTGTACTGCCTCTCTAAAAGTTCTTGTGTCTTTGTGACACTCATTAGTCTGTCTCTATGTCTGTCTAACATATTTGTTTGACCGTCTCAATCTCTCCAAACTCTATCTGTGTCTAGCTGTCAGTATGTTGATCTAAAAGTCTCTCTCTTCGGGTGCTGAATATACTGGCTTAAACTCTGCTTGCTGCTTTTGTCCAACACAAGTAGATCTGTATGTAAGGTTTCTATACATTGACAGCAATGTGCAGGTTCTGTGTACTGCCTCTGCAGGCAATAGTCTTTATTTCCTGTGTGCGTGCGCGTATGTCATTGTATGAATCGGTCTATGTCAGAGTATATTCATCTGTATCTTTATGTGTGGGCGTGTGTTTGTGTGTGTGGCAATATGCACGTTTGTGAAGTGTGTGTCGGTACGCACCACGGATGAATGAGCAGCTGAGTGAACGAATTAAGTCTGTTTATTTTCTTATTATATTATCTCGCTAACACGTCCCTCATGGGATCATCGCAGAGTAATTACAAAACCTTAATTATACATCCCAGTATAAGCAAAACCTTAATTATACATCACATTATAGGTGTGTGTTTCCCAGCACTGTCAGAAGTTGACTTGATGTACAAGAAGGACAAAAGTAAAGACATGCAACAGTTTTCAACGTTCTGTCAAAGTTATCGTTATCACAGCATGTATGATGTCACACCCACTGTCTCTCCAGACCACGGCCACTGTCCATCCAGGCCACGCCCACTGTCTCTCCAGACCACGGCCACCGTCCCTCCGGGCCACACCCACTGTATGTCTTTAGTAGGTCACACCTACTGTCTCTCCAGACCACGGCCACTGTGTGTATAGGTTACGTCCACTGTCTCTCTGGGTCACGCCCACTGTGCATCTAGGTCACACCCACTGTCCGTCCAGACCGCGCCTACTATTCCTCTAGGTCACGCCCCAGGTCAGGCCCCCTGTCCGTCCAGGTCACGCCCATTGTGCATCTAGGTCACACCCACTGTCCCTCCAGGTCACACCCACTGTGCACCTAGGTCACACCCACTGTCCCTCCAGGTCACACCCAACTGTGCATCTAGGTCACGCCCACTGTCCCTCCAGGTCCTATAGGTCTATCATACTGTATGCTATACAAATGCAGGTTGTATAAGCACAGAAAAGCACAGACTTGTGTTGCATGTTGTCCCTTCACGCTTGCCCTATTTCTTCTGTCTCTCCTTCACTGTCCTATCTGGAGGGAATGGAAACGCCTCCGAAAAAAAAGAATCCTAAGGAACACCTTGCTCTTTCGGTACTCTGTTTATGCACCTTATTTAACCACTTTAAACCCTGCAGTATACTTACTTGACCAGGGTCCCCCAGGGCTCTATACAAAGTCTGCTCCTTTTTTTCCCCTCAAAACCAAATTTCTTTGCCAATAATAGCTGATTGTACAAGCTCACAAGCTTGTAGATCTGCTATTTTTGCTGAATGGTCACCAAATCTCTGCCTGGATCTGGAGGCATGGCATACTTCCCTCCATCATTGTGTCTGTGTTGTATACTGTTGTGTGTGAGTATATAATATATATATGTGCACGATACGCGATTGCGGTCTAGCCAACACCAACTCGGGACTCCTGAACTGCTGCCCTCCACACTTTCCTATCTAGCATCAGGGTCTTGAGCTCTACAGTGTTGTTAGCTAAGCTGTCGTGCCGCAGTAGCCTAGAAACCAGACGATTCTGCCAGTGCAAAAAAAGAAAAAGCCCGTGGCAGATTAGTCTGGCCTGCTCGGTTGTGAATGGATTTCGCTGACCCCGAAGTCGTGGGGCACTAATCAGGGCCCAGTATGCAAATATAGGGCGGGTTTATCACCAGAGGCATTTATTTGTATCCCTTGGAAATGCATGTTCCACACACACATAGATTCCAGAATAATATCTACACAGTGATATAAGTCTGGCCATGCCAGGCTTGTACCGGAGTGCATCTATGTAGGTGGTGCTCTTCTTGCCTTTCCTGGCTTTAAGCCACCATGCATGCTATTATGCCCCCCCACCACCACACACACACACACACAATTCTGAACATTCCCCATTACACATTCCCCTTTGCTACCAAGAGGTTTTTAAATAGAGATTGGAAAGTGTGTCTTACCTCTACTCTACCTCTCTTTTAGTTGTTTTGTATTTTTCATCCAGTGTTATCTTGTTGGGTATTGTCTTGTTTGCACAGTCTTGTGGAACGTGGCCCAACATTTCGTTGCTTGTTTCTTGAATCTTGAATGTAAATGACAGCGTCCCCCATTTCTGTCCAAGTTGACGTAAACCTTATGAATTAGTCTACTTAGAGCGGGCATCCAAAGTGCAGCAGTGAAAGTAACACAAAGTGTGGTTGACCTGACGCAAATCGTGGTTCAGCCGCAGAGACCCGAGAAATCTGCAGGGCAAAATAGCATTTATATGGCATACGTTACGCATTTATGGATTTATCGATTGTGAAGGCAGTTTTGTGTCTGTGTTGTTTAGAATAGGGGTTATACCAGGACCCCATTTTATGGGGGGTATTGTTGTAGACACAGCACTTGTTTATAATGCAATTTCGGAGTTGAAATAAAGCATGTATTTGAAAAGCCTTGAATAGGAACATTTATTAGAAAATGCATTTACAACTCTGTGATTCCTCTGTGATTCCTGCTAATATTGTGTCTTATCAATGCAGTTTGAAAGCTACAGAAAAGCGTTTCTGTACACATTTGTGTTCGCCCCAGCCTTTGGCCTAGCGGAGATAACAATAGGAATAGATGAATAGATAGAGAGACAGAAAGATAGAAAGTTTTAAGCCAATTTATACTCTGTAGTACGACAGTGTCACTAGTTATTTTCGGCTAGTGACACCATTGCACGATGGAGTATATTAAGCTTTAGTCTGTTCCTGTGTGTTTCCACAGAGATTCCTTGTACTAATGCCAGGTTGATTGTAGGTTAGTAGACTAAAATATGGTTGCATGAGGTTTGATACATTAGCACATTGGTGCTGCAGCCTTCAGTTTTGGGGCCACAGAAAATGTATAAATAGATTGGCTCCCTCGAGAAGAAGTTTGGCAAGTATGGTGGGAAAGACTGTCAAAAAGCCTGAACTTCAACATAGGTTTAGCTCCTGGTTTCACCAAATAATTTCAGTGTTTGTGTAAGCATGTGCTTCTCTGTCTATGTGTGTGTATGTGTCTGTATATTTCTGTCATTGTATCTCACTGTGTGTGTGTGTGTGTGTGTGTGTGTGTGTGTGTGTGTGTGTGTGTGTGTGTGTGTGTGTGTGTGTGTGTGTGTGTGTGTGTGTGTGTGTGTGTGTCACTGGCTGAGTTTGTGTGTGAAATAAAAAGAGAGTATTCCTATATCTCTCTGTGCCTGTGTATCTGTGACCGTGCTGTGAGTTTGCATCTGTCTCACTGACATCTGGGCGTATGTGGATTTGCATGTGTCTGTCTGAGCTGTGCATGTGTGTGTACACACATGCGCCTCTCTCCGTGTGCTCCTGTGTGCGTTTGACGGTACTTGGGGGGATCTCATGTGGCCCAAACGTGTTGTCAGTAATGAGCTCTGACAGAGGCAGACGAGGTGTCCCAGTGCCCATCACAACAGCAGCATGATAATGAGATTAGCCCCATCTGTGATGCCACCGATACCCCCATCAGTGGTGGAAAAAGTACTCGCATTTTTTACTTAAGTAAAAGTAGCAATAACACCATATAAAAATACTCAGTTACAAGTAAAAGGCCTGTGTTCAAAATGTTACTTGAGTAAAGGTACAAAAGTATTAGCATCAAAATATACGTACCAAAAGAAAAAGTACTAAAATGTTTGAAAATAGCTGATCTACAAGCTCACAGCGCATCGCTTGTACAGTAGATCGGCTATTTTCAAATAGCCTATGTATAAAATAGGGCTAAAGTGGTTAATGTATGTTTTATAATATAATAATTTATATCTGAAAAGTAACTAGTAACTAAAGTTGTCAAATAATTGTAGTGGAGTAAAAGTACAATATTTGCCTCTGAGATGTAGTGAAGTAGAAGTAAAAGTACAGAAAATGGGAAGTACTCCGCTTGCAAAAATTCCTCAAAAGTGTACTTAACTACAGTACTTGAGTAAACGTACTTAGTTACTTTACACCACTGGCCCCCACACTCTAGGGTTAATACGTTCACTCCACCGACAGGACGCGGTATGCAGCATCGGGGTAATCGCATGAATTGGCATGCAAGCTTACAGTAGTCGTCCGCCCCCCATGGGAAGAGCTGCTGAATGGAGTTGGACCAAGAAAAGGAATGAAGGCTTATTTCATTTTGAAGCTTTGCCAGCACCGGGGCTCAGAATACACGCCACTTCCACTCCTGCACAGACCCGTACATACAAGTGCATCCACAAACATCCATTCAGGTACACACCCATGAATATCATAGGCAGGCACATGCAAGCCTTATGCATGCACACACTCACATAGAACAGGTGCATTCAAACATATATAAATATATGCACATACTTTGCATACCCTACCTCTGTGTGACTTGGTACTGGTATTGGTATTTGACAAGGTGTGGGAGTGTAGCATTGGTGACAAACCGTCTTTATTCTGTTTTCCTCAAGCATCCTGAAAGAGAGAGAATACATAATTACCGCGTTTTGTACAGCACCGGAGACGAGCTCGACAACCCCTCATTATGAGTCACCAGGTGAATTTGTTTATCTCTCTCTTATTGTAGTGAATGAAATAAAGCTCTCATTTCAGATAAAGTTGGGAAAAAACACCTTTTAGTGGGTCAGAGGTGATATTGTCATTGTGATTATTATTTATTTCATTCGTATACAACATTTATATTTGTTCGACGCCTACCAAAGGTGACACGATGTATCTGACTTCAAGAAACACTCATGAAAATGAATCCCACGCACCCGTCTCATACTCTCAAAACTGTGACACATAAAAATGTTATTACCATGTTTTTTCAGTGATTGCCAAATCTGACACAGCACCTGTGGTGTGTCTTATTAGAAAGTTTTTAATCTCTCAAGACAGATTCAGAAAATGTATTTTATATAAAAAAAGAAATGCCAACGGGTTCCCAGATTGGAAAGTTTTAAATGTGAATACACAACCAAAATATGTTGAGTGGGGTTGTACCTATATTGTCCCATCCTACAAAGCTGTCATCAGCAATGTTCAGACTTACTGCTTAGAGGAATCATGCTTGACATTGCAATACTGTGCAATATTGTGATGCTATACTTGGCACTGCCTCATTTTATATTTTATGACATTTTTGGGGCGGTGTAGCCGCCCCCTATAAGTGAGTTTTGGACACCGACCAAAAATATTTCATATCAGCCAATCACATTACAGCTACAGTAGTGTCATCACCACTAACTGTAATGTGATTGGCTGACTTTGCAAATTCAGGACTGTGATTGGCTAGTGAAACACATGACACATGTGCAGCCCTATGAATAGCAGTATGGACTTTAAAAAAAGTAATTTATCCTTTTTTTAAAGTGAGTCATGTTGTGATGACCACACACCGCCCACTTCACACTGGGTGTGATTTTTTTCCTTGTCTTGATCAGCTTAGTGGCCTTGTGGTTAGAGTGTCTGCCCTGAGATTTGGAGGTCAGGGTTCTAACCCTGGCAGAGTCATACCAAAGGCTATAGAAATGGTACCCGATGCCTCCTTGCTTGGCATTTAGCATCAAGGGTTGGATAGGGGGCAAGTCCATGCATACTGTGTCATATCCAGAGGGTGTACTTGTACATCAAGCTGCCTCACGCTACAGAAACAGGCTCTGCAGCAGTGGTCCTTGAGGGGGTTCCAGGTGGTCTCCAGCTAAATGATGGAGAGTTGTATATATTTTTTCATGCTTCTTCTTTTTTTTGTATTAAGTGTTATTTTTTCTCTGTATATTTTTATGGTGTTATTGAACTGTTTGGTTGCTACTATATATGTCTATGAAAAGAATACCAAGGACCTCAACAGAAACAAGTCCGCAAGGACTTTTTTGGACGGACCTTTTAGACAAAAGTATTATAAATGTAACTGTGATGTTTTACATTATTTTTTGCCTAATACAACATTTCAATCAATCATAACCAAATGGACCCTTATAGATCTTTAAATCTTGAGTATAACATTTCACACTCAAGAGTCAAATTGTTAAACATCTGCATTACTTACTATACAGGTACACAATTAGAGAACGTAAAGAATTTTTATTTTGACAGCATCTTATCGAACGATAACATATTCTAAGTTTTGGGTGTGAGAGGCTAAAGCTCATCAAACGGTGTTCCGTGGCTCAAATGACGAATAAATAATGGACCTTGATATGAAAAAAGGTTGAAAACCACTGTTCTAATGCATTTATGTCCATTGAAGCAGACGGTCTCTGCACAATTAAAATCATCACAAATCCCTGAATATTCAACCTATTTTCAAGCAGTTAAGTTTGCCACAAATGCGAGACATGGAGTTATGGATCCAGTAGGCGTAGGCCTATATTTGGGTACATCTAAATTGCATATTTTCATACCAAAATACTTTCAAGTAACAGTAATAGTCACAAAATAGTTTTGTCTCCATTCACTGACAGACTACATGAAATATGCTGGCCACATTGCAGAATTGCCTTTATCCAACATCCTTAATGTTAGCTATTCAGGTCAAAACAGAGCTATGAACTTTGAAAGTACTACAAATGAAATGTCTGTGTTCCATATTTTAATGGCATAACATATAACACAAATACTCAAAGACAGCCAAAAGCATATCATTCCAAAGTCACAGAGCAGTATATCATAATGGTAATAATGATAAAATAATACCAAAAGCATATAATTCCAAAGTCTCTAGGAACCTGTTTAAATTGCAGTAAAAGACGATTTATTATTGCCCAAATCCAGAGTGTGGAGTTTGCCAAGTTCCAACTGACTAGATACTGCGCAGCTGCTGCCTTTTAAAGGGTTAAGAGCTGGGTTACAAAAAGACCCGCCCCCACTTGGCTCTGATTGGCCTACCGAACTCCGCCTTGTGTGGCACACGCGGAAGCTTGCCTACGCTAAAATGGCACCCGAGATACCAATGCCTCAGAGCCGAAGGAGGCGTCTACCTTTATATGTCTATGGTGTCCCACATACTGTATGATGAGACTGCTAGAACAAGACCAGGGCTGGGAACCCCTGGCCTACAGCATCAATGAGTCTCCATGTTTTAACCCCGCATGCACTCTCTCCTGTATGACACGTGGCATTGGTCATATACTGTAGGACCTCGTCGGTGCGCTTGACTGATTCACAACACTTCATTAAACACTGGCAACAAAAGCCATCTCTCCCCTCTCAGTCTCCCAGGGCAGTAATGTGACAATAACTCACTCTCCCATTCAGCACCACTTACCCTAATAGGAGACCCGTTTGTGCAAACATCAATCGAATTAGAAGGTGTCTTCAGAGCTGTGTGTGTGTGTGTGTGTGTGTGTGTGTGTGTGTGTGTGTGTGTGTGTGTGTGTGTGTGTGTGTGTGTGTGTGTGTGTGTGTGTGTGTGTGTGTGTGTGTGTGTGTGTGTGTGTGTGTGTGTGTGTGTGTGAATTGCTCAACAGGAAGTTCAGGTTGTTTTGGCTGATAAGGTGAAGTGAGGGAGGAAGTGAAGTTGGTGATGGAATGAGATACTGTAAAGTGTGACGGTTGAGATTACAACAGAAAGAAAGAGAGAAAGAAAGGCATGAAGGTTGAGAAGCAAGTGGAGGATGGAGTTCAAAACAAAATAATGTGTATGCACCCTTAAATAAATGCATGCAAAGACACACACACACACACACACACACACACACACACACACACACACACACACACACACACACACACACACACACACACACACATTAGAATGTGCATGCATAAGCCCATAAGCAAATTCAACATCCTTGCACAGACATGCAAATAATCACTCACCCACATGGGCATGCGCAACACACAAACGCACGCACGCACACACACACACACACACACACACACACACACGCACACGCACACGCACACACACACCATCAAATCCCATGGCAGGGGCCAGTCACAGAACTGAATTATGGATAATATCTCTCCACACATATTTCCCAGGTAAATTATATTTGTGAGAATAAACATGACAGTTTTTCCAGAGCCTGGGCTCTTAAATGTAATATCTATTCATGAAGAGACTAAGCAGGAGTGATTAGGAAATGCGCTTTACACCCACTTTTGGCATGCCGCCAGTGCAAGGGCTCATCCACGCTCTTGTATGAGTAATTGCTGGACTTAAAAAAATGTTTTTGGTTCAGCCTGCTAGCTTGCGGAACGTGACGGGAACGGGGGAGAAAGTGACAGGCAGGCATTTCAGGGGGAGTTTTTCCTGCAGTTGTTTGGTTTGTTGCCAGCTCGGGGATAAGCAGGCAATCTCAAGTGAGAAATCTCCATCTTTTCGCCCACCCAGCCCTGCCCCTGTCATCCTCACTCACTAACCCCACCTACTCCATCAGTACCACCTCTGATTGGTTTATTTGCAGAATGGCCCCCTGTATAGTCGTCATGATTAAGAACAGTAAGAAGAGGGAATTAAGTGGTCATTTAACAAGACAGACAGCCAATGTCCCTATATGTTAGCTGACCCTCCAACACACACACACACACACACACACACACACACACACACACACACACACACACACACACACACTAATATATCATTACTCCTCTCCCTCTATCCCTTTATGATCCGTTTTCCTCATCGTCCCACTGATACCCCTCACAGACTCTGGGGAGGGGGTATAGGTGATTGATCGGAGATAGAGAGGAGCTGCGCTGTTGTTTCAAGGCCCAGATGAAGCCGGCCGTACCTCCAGGCAGGCACACCTCATTTGCTTTGGGTCCCCTCTGGGGATTTACATCTGCATGTGCCGCCTGCCCACCTTACCGCCCGCCGCCTGACTGAGCTTATTACCATATTCATGTTGCCGGAGGATATCGATTATAAATGCCACACCTGTGCCACTTTTCTTGTGCATACTAATGCTTGTGTGGGACTTGGTGCCCCCCCCACCCCTGTTGTAACTGTGCTGTTAACTGAGAGGGTGAAATGTGGTGCAGATTGAGATGGGCTTTACAGGTGGTTGACCTGTTTTCATCTAACGGATAATTGCTGTAATTAGGGTCTTTGTGCATTTGTTAGAGCTAGCCCTTGAGCTCCTGTAAAGTGGCTGATGGTGTGCGATGTACAGAGCGCTGGGCTCTGTAAGCACTGTAGGCCTCAGGCGTTTTGTGTCCTGCAGGTGCACCTGTAATTGGTCCATAATTTTTTTTAAACGAGGATAGTGAGAGAGTCATATTTTCCAACCAAAAACGTTTTCCTATTTGGTTTTCAGCTAATGCAGTGCATTATCACATTCATGATTCATTGCTCACTTTTTGTGAGCATATCGTGACTTATTTCATTGAAACATGGGCTGGGTTCATCTCAGCCAATCAGCAATGGGGTGGGGTCGAACCACAACGGAGCTCCCAACCTCTGCATACCGACTCTCTGGGCGTCTTTTAACCCAGCTATGAGGTCTGATTTGTACATTACAAGTACCAAAAAGTAAAAAAACAAGTGACACAGTCACATGATATTATATCAGCTTTTGCCAACTAAAACCCTTGAAAAATACTGTGATGACTCTTGCATCTTACTAAACATAAAGTCAGAGTTAAATAGAGTTAAATTAAGGTGCCTTCCACATCTAAAGTTGTCCAGAGCAAGAACCAAATTGTTACATTGTTGCATTTGTCATTATTTCTGGTTTTGTTTTCACCCAGTCCTGTGTTAAGCAAACCAAAATGTGTAAACAAATGACACACAGACGTAACACTGTTTACCGAGAGCACCTCTTTCTGACAGAAAACCTTTCTGATAGAAAGGCTTTCCTTTTTCTTATGTTAAGGTTAAGTTTAGGCATATAAAATAATTCCACCGATACACTTAGACTCAAGGAAAAACAAGGACGGACTTTGACACGCCCATTTTGTCATATCATCCTTATTACCCTGTGTCTGGAGGAACGATCTTTCGTTCCATTGTGTACTGTTAAGTAGCCTGAGACAGAGCCAAAAGTTAGTTATTCCTCAATACAGCTAGCTTAGAGGCCTTCTCTGTTTGAATGATGATAATAGTTACAGAACCAGACTGGTCTAAACACATTGTCTACTCACAGCTTCGGCCATGTATCGTACAAAAACATTGACCATTTTGCCGTTAATTGCTTTTTTTTAATAGATGTTTGTTTATGTTTTGTCCAAAGTTATTAAAAAGTTACTGAACTTTGCTATACCCGAATAATTGAGATGGTGTCGGCTTAACAAAACTGCACAGTTAATAAGTGTGGTATTGGTGATGGCTGATTTAAGCGGTCACAGCTGGCCTGAGACTAATTAGACTCTGGGCTGGGTATGACTACACAAATGTTGTGCATCAATCTAATGGATGCACACAGGATGGGGGACCGCAGCATCCTCGGGGGGCCAGAGCATAGATATAGAAACCTAGATACCTCATTGGCCGCTGCAGTTCATTGGAGCAACCTGTATCGCAATACCCTTGTATTGCTTCCACCCTCAGTCGTGTGCGTCACAGAAGGGGGCGTTCAGTAGGCCCCTGATTGGCCTACCGAACGTCCCCTTCTGTGACGCACGCGACTGAGGGCGGAAGCTGGTGCGCGCCCGAGATACAGACGCCTAGGAGCCGGAGGAGGCGTCTACCTTTATATATGTCTATGGGCCAGAGCACTATCCCCAACGCCCACACAACCAGCCCTTCCCATGGCAACAGCTGAAATCTGAGGGTGGTGTTCAGTGTTGCCAGATTTTGTGAGAGAACTAAGCAACCAGGTTTAGGAAAACAAGCCCAAAAGAAGCAACTATAGGCCACATGAGCACTTCAAACCTATATGTCATGGGTATTCAACTAGATTAGGCAGGGGGCCACAATTGTAAAATGACTGGGCCACAAGACCGTGACAACAAAAATGAACAAAATGTTCATGGTTAACTGTTTGTTGTGTGCTATAGGTTCGTTGTGTGTTATAGGGACACAACAATGGACATATTATGGTAACTTATTATGGCCTAGCTGCTTCATACTGCATTCATGCATATTGATGTTTGATAGGACTTCTGTGCCAGTCCTTTATAGTGCACAGGCTTAAATTTTGATATTAAGAAAAAAAGGAAGTAGATATTTCATTGTGTTCTGTGCACGGGTCCCTGGTGGAAGCGTCTTTGTGAGAAGAGTATTGTAGGCAGGCTGGCAAAGTGTTTCTGTACATGTTCGTATGAATGAAAGGTTTTTGCATTGTGTTTATGTTTTGAGCACCTAATAAATTAGGAAACAAGCCAAAATAAGCAACTACACTTTAGAAACAAGCCCAAAAACACACAACCCGCAACCCGCAAAAACAAGCCCTAAGTCGCTTATAATAAGCAGACATGGCAACACTGGTGGCGTTGCTCTGTGCATCCGGTTGCCCATGGCGGTCACTGCGCTGCCTCCCCACCCTCAGGTACCTCACCCAAGTATCCTATGTAATTACGTGTCTGACATTTGTAACTAACCAAACCGCTTGACAATTGGTTGAAAAATCTGAGAGATATAATTATTCTAATTGTTGAGAGACCTGCTGCTTATACACACATATGAGGCATACATACATGTATTAGGAGGCACGGCTCGACCCAGAAAATATGGCAGCCGCGATGGCACATCACTCCAATTAACGGGTTTGCCACCTCGTCAAGCGTTGGCTACTCACTCAGTGTATACTGCTTATTCATCTTGCTCAATGATTACTCACAAATGCACAACACATGTATACTGCTTGCATACTGTATATGTGTATGTAAAAAAAATATATAAAGAAAAGATAAATATATATACTAGAAATATATATATATATATATATATATATATATATATATATATATATATATATATATATATATATATATATAAGCAAACGCTGGGCAAGACCTAGCCGGTTGAGTGTCTAAACGGAAGTAACAGAATTTGGCGGAAGTACCGCCCAAGGAAATGACGTTGACGCTTTACAAATCTGTTTACATTCTCCGTGAATGAAAAAAGTGTTGTGATTGGTGGAAAAAGATTGTTTCTGGGGGAAATAGTACGACGGAAGTCCCGCCCTATAGACACTCTCTGCATTAGGTCGTGACCAGGCTTTTCTCTTCACAGATGAGTAAGGCTGGGAACAAGGCTAATATATATATCAATACCATTTTTCTTTTTTTTTCTTTTTTAAATTTCTCTCCCCGGGAGAACGTGAGAGTCTCACATACCCCCGTAGTACCCCCATTTGAAGAGAAACTGCTTTAAAGTGACAGTCTGCATAATAATATGCATAAGTGTCATGATAAATAGACAAATATTGTCTGTGTCTGTCCATCTATCTAATTATCTATCCATCCTCCCATCCATCCATCATCCATCATCCAAATAAAATGCAGTGACACAATGACAGCGGCGTGCGTGTGCGTGCACGCGTGTGTGTGTGCATGTGCGTGCCTGTGTGTCGCAGATGGACCTGGTGGGGAGACCGACGTTCCCTTATCTTTAACATGTGACAACCAGAGCCACGGCTGGCTGTGTCCCAGCCCACCTAGCTAAACAGTCACTCTCTGTTAGCCTCCACCACCTGACTTGTCACCCAGCCTTATTAAAGTTTCACCAGCAGCAGGGGGGCGGGGAGTCTTGGTGACAGTGACATGTTAGAGACAGGACCCCCGAGGAACACAGAGCTGCTGATCAGAGGGTGCAGGACCTGATGATGAAGTCGCAGTCGAGATAAAAGCCTGGGGAGTAAAATACATTATTGGACTCTCATGGTGTCCATGGGAGAGTTGTGCTTTTCTGTGAGCGAGTGGCCGCGCGCGCGAGCATGCATGCATACGCGTGTCTGTACAACATGTGCAACGTGCATACCTCTGTGTGTTTGTATATATACACACGTCTGACAAATATTGTGTGTGTGCTCTTGAGCAGGTGTGTGTCCTCCTTTAATTAGACATTTTCAGTACCTGTGTACATAGCACAGCTCGTTATTGCACTATGTTTGTCTAAGTCTGTTTATTCAAAAGTTTCCCCAGCTTGACAAGCAGTTAGAACTTCAGAAAGGTGCTAAAGGGCACCGGATAACACAAACGATCCGCATGATTTAGTATGTTTGTTTCTCGTTAGCAGCACCCTGCCTTGCTGTGGTTGAATACAAGACATTTTAAAGAGAAATGTGAGCCAGTCTCAGCTATTCAGCTAGAACAGTGTAGGAATGGACCTATAGCCCTATTAGATAACGCACTTCCATGCCCTCACCTCCCTTACAGAATTGAGAACAAGAGGAGTCAAGCCAGGACATGTATTAAAACGTCAACATTGAACGCAATGACTATCAATAAGAGTGAGAGTGAGCTGGGGCGCATAGCAGGTAGGAGCCGACCTTTTGGTTGTGGCAGGTCATACGTTCTAATCATGAAGCCACCCAGCAGTTACATTTCATATTACGATAGTCAACTAAACACAAGATATCGTATTACAAAAAAGTTAATTATTCCCACGGGCGAGGGACTTTCCTCTTTGGAGTGCGGCAGAGAAGTGAAGTGACTGAGGAGGTTCATGCATTGATGAAAGATGGAGGATACAGTATAGGTACCAAACCTGGTACCAAGAGATCCCCACAACATCCACTCTGGATTGTCAGCAGGGGCATAGTTTCAGAAGAATCTAGGGGGTGGCCAAGTAAATAATGTTGGGACTATCCACAAGTTTCCTAGGGCATGTTGGGCATCACTTCCTGTCGATTCGACAGGAAGTGATGCCCACCATGCCCTAGGGAACTTGTGGATAGGTGATTTAATTTAAAGTCACATGAGAGACTAACTAGCCGGATGGGAAATAACACTCACGCTGATGCATCCAACTATTCAGGGACGTGCAGAGAAAATTGGAGCAGGGGTTGAAATTTTTATTTCTAGCCAGGAATATCTCATTTTAGATTAACACTAGGATTTGTACTTAAATAAGTCCTCATACAATCCAGTAGAATTAGTGGTTATCAAAGCGAAATGACCAGTTCAGTTTCTAAGGTTTCTCATGGTGCTTACTGTAAGCATTTGCTTGATTGCCTAGAAGTGTCTGTCAGTCAGCAATTGTGTGATGATCAAAATTCAATTAGCAAATTGTGAAATTACACTGGACAGAGAGAGAGAGAGAGAGGCCAGGTTTGGTTTTGATTTAGGGGCATGTCTTGATGCGGTGTCACGCTCTGAAAATAGCCTACAATATCTACAATCTTGCGCTCAATTTTGTGTGATCAAGCTTTACTGGACATGCAGCGTACAGCATGGATTTATACACAAAGGGCAATTCATCTATGTACTGTCCTGCATACGTTCTGTGGTGGAGAAAATATGCGTAAACTGCCAAAATTCTATTTTGGATGCAAACATTAGCACCCCTGTGGGCCCAAATGACGCCCCTGAGTGTCAGCTAAATAGCTGAACTGTCGAGTGAACCTGTTAAGCAACAGGAAATGCTTGATGATTATTTGCTTGTGAATGTGCAAAAGGGAAAGGCTTTGGAGAGAAACAGAGGCACAAAGACTGGAGCAATTAAAATACATCAGTAAATCATTTTCAGTCTCTGCGAATGAGCCTCATTATGTAAAAATGACTGACTATTACCTAAAGCCGTGTGGAGCCAATACATCAGGAAGTATCGAGTGTCCACGGCCCATTAGTGGGGTTGATGAGCCTTGGTGAGGCCAATTGCATTCGAGCACCAAAGAGGGGGGGGGGAGTGCGAGAGAGAGAGAGAGAGAGAGACAGACAGAGTGTGTGAGAGAGAGAGAGAGAGAGAGAGAGAGATGGACATACGGAGAGACAGACAGAGAGCCAACCAGGAAGAAGTTTGGGGTCATGCGTGTTCGTTCATTGAAAGTTTGAAACATGGCTATGCCGGTGGTTCATGTATGTGTGCTAGCATGTATTGGAACTTTGTGTGTTTTTTTTTACCTTTATGAGAACAAAATGTCCTAGGAGAATAGGATAGGATAGGAGAATTCGGATTGCTACTTCCAGGAATGATTTCGATTTTTTGCCCTGCTGGCCTAAGATTATGATTAAGATATGGTAGGTTTGGAACATACTGTAGGTAAGTGATGGAATTAATGATCAGTAATCAGTAAATTGAAAAATGAGTCGTGACCCTTGGAATCTTTTTGAAACAGCAGAGTCAAGAGTGCATACTTTAGTTTTGAGTTTGCTTCTTCACTGCACATGTTCCTTGTTTTCATTGCTCCTACTGTTAGAGATGATTCTGATCTGGTGGTGCGTTTCTGCCTGTGGACTCCCATGTTAAGCCCAAACCATGCTGTATTTGTTTTGGGACAGTGCTTCTGGCAAGACAAAGTTTAGTTTAACCATAACCTGAACTACTCTTTACACAGAAAATATCAAAGAAATAGAAATCAGTATTTTCTAGTTTTTGTAATCAACAATCAACAAAGTAATCAACTAACTATACTATGAAAACTGGTCAAACATTGACCACATTGTCAAATAATATAAGAAAGATGCAAAAAAAAGATGTATATATATATGATCTACAAGCGTTGTGAGGCGTTGTGCCCTTGTAGATCAGCTACTTAAACAATATTTATCTGTGGAACTGAGTCAAACAAAATGTAATGCCTCAACTCCTACAATTCCAACTTATTTCCAAGTGCTTGTCAGTTCAAATATGATTATTTTGGGGGGTCACAGCCTGAAAATCACTGGTTTAGAGCCCCCCCCCCCCCTTAACAGAACGGTCATGAGGCAAATCCTGGCAAGAGACAGTGGGCCTCAAGCACATAAATGTGTGCGTAAACCCTGCGTACAAATGATTTATGC
The DNA here is from genome assembly GCF_963454915.1 of Gymnoscopelus microlampas. NCBI lineage: Eukaryota > Metazoa > Chordata > Actinopteri > Myctophiformes > Myctophidae > Gymnoscopelus > Gymnoscopelus microlampas. Next base: position 40,450,026 of record NC_139939.1, read on the forward strand.
AATATTTTGGGGTTAATAATATTTTTGCATTTTTACTAACAAACACATACACAAAAATCATATAGACCCCAGAGTCTTAGAAAGTGAATGAAAAATATTCAATATATTAAATAGCAAATAATATTTACTCATAATACATTATACATTAAAATGTATTAATAATTGTACTCAAGTAGGCTACATGTGTTAATTTAAGTCAGAGTGTTAAAATGGGCCTCATTGGTATTGGTGATAATCTAATTAATTACCATAATAGTAATTAAGTAATATTCAATATAAAAACAACATTGGCCTGTTCCTACTCTTACAGTGTTGAAAGCAGGCAATCAACACGTCTGCAGACTTTTGCCTTTCATAGTCCGGTGAACTTGAAGCGTTTTAGACACTCCCATGGACAGGTCACACGGACAGATCCCCGCAGACAGAAAAATGACTGCTGTGTGGACCGCCGGAGGACGTCGCCTTGAACCCGGCCTTCTCTCACGCTGACCGCTGTGAAGGCATGCCCAGACAGCTTAACTTTTTCACTCCTCTTCTGTAACTTTCCACTGTGCTCTGAACCAGCAGCAGACCATCCTACAGTGCCAAAACAACCCTGGTGAGGTTGAGGAGTGGTATTATGCAGTGGTGGGGAAAAAGGTGCTCTGATGTTTTACTTAAGTAAAAGTAGAAATACCACAACATAGAAATACTCTTATACTTACAGTACAAAGTTAAAGTTCTCAAATTTGTCAAACCTTTTTCCCAAATAGTTCACAACTCGTCGCATCACGAGCTTGAGCTTGTAGATCTGGTATTTTTGGAATAGACAAATAAAATAGGTCTTAATTGGTTGATGTAATAATCCGTCTCGGACTTGCGCACCGTTGCCCCGATCCGCACCCTCAGGGGACTGCCATGATGAGAATGGTCACACCAGGGACCACACAGTCACATCAGGGGTCCCCGGTGGCCACAGGTGCAGTGTTGCTCATATCCGCACCAAACGTGGCACAAACACTGTTCAGTGGTCTGCCATGACAATAGTCACACCAGGGGCCAATTGTGACCCATAGGGGGCCCCAAGGGGCCAAAGGTGCACTGACGCTCTAATCTGCACCAAATGTGACACAAACACTGTTCAGGTGTCTGGCATGTAGGCTGCCCTAGCGCGTCTGATATCTTGTCTGGAGGGGCGTGTTCAAAATCTCCGGAGACGGAATCCACTGGATCCCATTTGTTCACCGATCTGTGCTCCCGCCCCCGCGCCCCTCCTCCTCCCCAATGTGCAGCATTGAGAGCCCTGACGTCACAACATTTGGAGCGACGCCCACTGCACTCTGGTTGGTTGGGGAAATCACCCACTTCCTGTTCCAGGAACGTCAACAGGCTGGTCCAGGCTCTTATTTTTGAGAAAAACGAAAATAAAAGCCTGGAGATCGAGGCTATCTGGCATGAGAATAGTCTCACCAGGGGCACCCAGTTGCCCAGTAAGGGGCCCCAAAGGGCCACAGGCACTCCATTTCTCCAATCCATACTAAACTGTTAAACACTGTTCAGGGGTTTGGCATGAGAATAGCCACACCAGAAACACTACATTGCACACATACTGTATTAGGCGCTACACAGTATTATAGCAGTGTTTAACACTTCAAATGGCCATAGCTTGGTGACCATTGCCCTGATCAATATAAGACTAGATTTGAAGGCCGCCTGAAAACCTAGTTATATAAATCTACAAAGTAGCTTGTAAGTTTTCAAATAATTATACTGGCATAAAGGTAACATCTTACCTCTGAGATATAGTGGAGTAGAAGTATGAAGTATTGAAAAATGTAGATGCTCAAGTAACGTAAAATACCGCAAAATTGTACTAAAATGCAGTTCTTGAGTAAATTCTAAATTGTACTTAAATGCAGTACTTGAGTAAATGTAGTTTACTTTCCAACTCTGGCATAATGCTAATTAAGAATTGCAGTCACTCACATGCCTGTCAATTTAGAATGATATGCTTGTCAAATTAGAATGATTCACTAACACACAGTGTTGGCCGGTGCACACGACATGAATCTGAGGTTAATTTTGCATGTGCACTTTGTGCACACTTCTAAGCACACATTAGTGAATGAGACCCGATGTTTGTCCATGAAAACCGTAACTTTGTGTCCTTGAGAAAGAAACTGAACCCAGCTAACTGCTCACTCAAGTACTGTAGCTTCAGCCAAATGTCTGAGATGGAGTGTAAATGTGTGTATACGCAGCAACGGAGAGGTGCTAATGGGAGAGAGTGGGTGTGGTGTAGACAGATGGTCCTAACAGGCCGTCCTCTCCTCCTCATCATTGCGGAGGAGGCTCTCGGGGGCGGGGGGGTAGTTACCCCTGAACCCTTGTTCTGAGAAACGCTGCAGTCAGATAAATAGATTGCGTCCGTTTGCATAATCTAAAGTGAAACACGCCATCAATCACCATGGCATTTTAGGAGCCTTATTATGCGGCCAATGTGTTAAGGTACTACAGCTTAAACCATTTTGATCTGAATGCGCCAGCAGGGTACTTAGTGCCACTGTGATTTGATATTGGATAGATTGCTTCTCCTTGACACCTTTAGATGAGTTTAAGTTAAATATCAGGGTCCAGGTGTTATTGTCTTTAAAGCACATGATGATGATACATTTAGTTAGGTTTATAGGAAGGCTTAAAATGTATAATGGTCAAGATGAAGAAAATATGCTTACGGAAATGATCTTGCCCACAGGAAGTAATTAAGATTGGCCTTTTAGGGACTTTTGATATAAAAATACACAAAAATTGATTTATTTTAAGTTTTTGGGCATCTATTGTTAGGTATGTCCATACTATGACCACGGATATGCTCTTAAAGTGTGAAAAACGTATCTTTCATTTCACTATCTGTTTATAAGCATTTTTGTGCACTCTGCTGTGAGGGGTGGAGGGTGACTCAGAGAGCAGTGCCAGGGTTAATTGAGTGGCAGTGTTTCCAATGGGCTAATGGACCCATCGCTAAACCCCACCACAAAAGCGATTGTCCAATGCCAGCTTAGCAACCGTTGTTAGCCTGGCATAGGTCTGGCAAGCTTTCGTCACCTGCCATAGCTGTCAATGTTATATCGCCCGCGCACACACAATCATTTGCAACCTAATGGCAAGAATAGGAATACCACGCGGTGACTATGAACCATGTACCCAAACCCGTTGGAGGCTGCTTTTCCCAAGCTGAAATCTGCACTTAAACTGCAAGGCTTCATGGCTGTGTTGTAGAACACATACACAGCTTAACGTCGGAAATGTTACACGACTCACTCGCCCAGGTGGTGTCAATAATAGGCTACTAATCACCGTAATCGTAACAAAATTCAGAATCACAGCGCTGCCTGTTTCGGATTCTGCACGTTAAAGTATATTAATTCATTTGTTTGTCTATTTATTAACTGCTACTGCAGTCCCTGCGGTACATGAAAACTCAGTCAAGGATCACCTTCAACCTGGTGTTTGCACTTTCTCCATTTACGGTCCGTACATCTATATAAACGTTCAGATTTTAAATATAAAGTGCTTACCCCATGGCCACGGATGTTACAATTATGCACGGGACTCTCAAAAGTACCCGTATATTCTGTATTGTTCAATGAAAAGCATTTTAATCCGATCAGTGGCCATTTTATCATAATGTATTTGAGTGCAATACACCTACCAACCGATAGGGTCCCTCAGTTGAAAGCATAGGGAGAAAATGGCCACCGATCAGATTAAAATGCTTTTTATTGAACAATACGGATGATACAGGTACTTCTGAGAGCCCGTATATACATGTAACATCCGTGGCCATGGGATAAGCACTTTATATTTGAAATATGAACGTTTATGTAGATATACGGGCCATAAATGGAGAAAGTGCAAACACCAGGTTGAAGTTCATCCATGACGGTCGTGACAGTCGACCGTCGTGTATCCATGGCTATTACTCCCTCTAACATTTCCCATGTATTTAGTTTATTGAAATAATGTCATGCACATTTGTCCAGTGCATAGCCTACTGCAGGCCTTGTTGACTAGATTTAGAAGAGATTTTGAAGCTCTTGCTCCTGAAATGATCGATTATTTTTAAGGGGAAAAGCCATCATTTAACATGCAAGTCAATGGGTGAGAAGCAGAGATTGCCAGGCGCTGCCAGGCCTGGGTGTGACTAACTTTGCACCACCAATCACAGAGTGGAGTGGGTGGGGCTTAGTGAAGGGTCCATTATGCTCTCTTTATAGTAGCATGCTGGATTCAGGGCTGTAAACACACAACACCAAAGAGAATGCAAGCTAGGAGAGAGAGAGAGAGAGAGCTGCCTGCTTTGATTAACATGCATAGCAAGCAAGTAGACCCAAGGTTGGACTACACATAGCCTACATGAACATTGACTTTTCATTTGAAGTAAATTTACGTTTCTAACCTGGTATATCAAATTGTGCTTGTTTAAAAGTTCAAATGTGGTCCAGTTCAGAGCGTGCTGTGAATTCTAGTGTTTGGTTTTCATAGGTCACATTCAGTTTAATCTCTTAGTCTCTTTATTAATCTTTGATTCTTTTTTTTAACATGTTTTATTCTCTTTGTCTCTCCTGCCCTTCTGTCACCACTCCTTTCCTCTTTTCGTCTTCATCTTGGTCTTTCTCTGCCCTTCTGTATTCACCCTCCACATTTCTCTCTGTCTGGCTCGATTTTCCTCTCTCCATCTTCTTTTCTTATTTCTTTCATCCCATCTCTGTCTCCTGCTCAGGTGATATTTTGACCGCCAAGTTGCCTCATGTGGAGTTCAGCGTGGGTAAGTGTCTAACTCTTCAATTTGCTTTTGTGTACTGATGCAATATGGATTATTTTCTTAGCGATTATTCCATCGATTACTTTTTCGATTAATCAAATAATCGAGAATATTGTTTTTATGTTTTATATGTCAACTAATTGATTAACCACTTAAGTCCTATTTTATACTTCGTCTCACAATGGTGCTGTGCACATCACGACACATAAGCTTGTAGATGGGCTATTTTCACTGTTTTGGATTCTTTTGAAAAATGTTCACTATTTTTTGTGACACACTCGCTGAAGTATTATTGCTCAATTGCAATCAATCACTCAATCACCAGTTACTGTATGCTCTCTGTGACAAGAAAGACACAACAGTGGTGTGGAGCAGCAGTATACTAATATGAGCATTTAATATGAGCATTTAAGGAAAATGTGTCTATGCTAGTAGAGCAACTCAGATGCAGGATACTGAAGATGAAGGGGGTCATCTGCTACAGTATACCAAGCTAGTCTCATCTGTGACCTCACCCATCGCTGTAGCTCAGGACTCGCGTTGCCATCCAGGACTGGGGGTGCCGGATGAATATGGGTATTTTTCAGGTATATTGACAGCCTGTATGCCGAATCTACATTGTAGCGTTTGATGGCAACGTTATGTGACTAGCTACACATTCTCATTCCCCCGAGGCATCACTTGACCTGACATTGTGTGTGTGAATAGTGCGGACCATGTAGACTCAACATTGAAAACACTAAAAACACAGAAAATATGTTACAAACATTTACTAGGCAGGCACCATAAGAAGCAGGCTTGAACCCCATGAGGCATGCCTGAGGGATGCAATAGCTGAGCGAGCGCTTGCACGAGCTGTGTGAAACCTGCTTCTGCCGACTCACTGTTCGAGTTCCATACCCATAGGCAGAGAAAATGATTGTTCCCTCGGCACGAAAGGGCACCCATAACGTCAGAATCGGACACGAAAGAAAGGTAAGGGGTCAAGTGGTGAAATATGACACCTTGAGAGAGTGAAAATGCCCTGGATAGAGTCCCTAGCTACAGCAGTGAGGTCACAGTTGGGGTAGTACCAATTTCTGCTACTGTAATGTCCTTCATGAGAAACCACAGATAAAGACCTGGCTTATGAGTCTCATTGCCTCATCCAAAGCTAACTGCTGCTACACACACTAAACACTCATAGTGACAATCTTGCCCACCTAGAGGTCACACAGTATCCATGGTGATGAGACACCTGCACGTCTCTGACACACACGCGCGCGCGCGAGGGATGCCATGCAAACACAGGTCTCCCGGAACATCAAAGCGTAGGTATACAGAATATCTGAGGCAGAGTGATGCTGGGGTTTTTGTTTAGATGGCCACATTCATTTTTCATGTGTACTAAGATGTGGGGAGTTCTATTCATGGTTTGGTTTCTTTGTTACCTGAGACAAATTTCTTGAAAGCAAAAATCTCTGTGCTGAAAAACAGAATGACTAATAGCACCCCTATGGTCTTGGCATAGTGGCAATGGCAAAGTTTCTAAGCTTCTCTAGGTAGAAAGAGGAAATACTAGTTTGTTACAGCCCTTGATGTGGTAAAGTATATGGCATCCTGAATGTCTGTAACAATGAATGAACACTGACTGCACTGAGGCTGATTAGTGGCGAGCTTTGTGATTACGAAGAACTATGTCATGACCAGAAGGTCATCAGTTCAATCCCCTCAATTTGCCTGTTTACTGTCAAAGGGTCATTGAGCAGACTACCCACTCGTTCATTTTAAGTCGCTTGCTGTTCAGTTACGTCAGTGCTTCGTCAGCAAAATTACAAAGACATAATTATAGTTACATTTACAATTCCATAACTCTTGGAGTTCCTATAACATGTCAAATAACATGCATTTTGACTGTAATCCATCCTCAGTATTTCCTCTACTGGGACATTAGGAGAGCTGAGAGGGGGAGGCAGGGGACGCGGAGGCTAGAGGAGGCTCTAGTGGGATTTGAAGCAGGCTTGTGACCAGAAGGTCATAAATTAAATCTCTGGCTGAGGAAAGTGAATGAGAAATGCTTTCTCCTCCCTCAACTGTTATTACCAAGGCTCCCTTGAGCAAGACACTTAATTCTCAGCCGCTCCAATGGAGCTGCTCCATGGCCAGCAGTAGAAGATTGCGGTTGTACTGGACCCCTGAATGTGCAGCACTTGAATTTCCCTTATCAAATGATTGTAATACAAATGACTGATGTGATCATTGAGTACAATAGCAATATGGGCACATACTTTGCTGGCCTTCCAGTGTGTGGATGTGTGTGTGTGCACTGTCCAGGTAATTTATTGTCTCCGCCAGGCCGAAAGGCATGGCGAGAGAGTATGTTTTCCACCCCGTCCGTGTGTCCGTGTGTGTGTGTGTGTGTGTCCGTCTGTGACCAGCTAGTCTCTGCCACCGTTGGCTTGATCACAGTGCCACTGTGCACACACACTCCCTGGATGCCAATTCAGAACCTTTACCCCAAATTTTTCTCATGGGGGTTTTATAGCGCCACCAGGAGGCCGATTTGTGCAAAACATATTTTTTGACAGTACTCCTACAGATTTTGGCCAAAAATCCCGCAAATCGGTACACAGTATCTCTATAGTCATTAAACAAAACAGGTCTTTCAGATTTCTCATATTCCATCCTGATTGGCTAAAAATGTCTTCCAAAGTTTGCAGGAGTGCTCCGTTTTGAACAAATGCCTCAAATCATGAACACAGCATGCAATTTCCGTGAAATTTTGCACGCACATTCCCATTAGGCAGAGGAAGAACTACCATTTGAAATTTTTTAAATCAGCCTCATGGTGGCGCTATAACATACCGATTTGTGTTTTTACCTATAATTGCACCGATCTGTGTAAAACTTTGTATGCACACTCCCTAGAGGTCAAGGAAAAACCTTTGCCCTGCATTTTTCACATCTGCCTTTTATAGCGCCACCAGGAGGCCAACTTATGTAAAACACATTTTTTTATACTACTCCTTCCAGTTGTATCCAAATTTCACACAAATCGGTACACATGATCTCTATAGTCATGTGATCACGACGGATGTGTTTGATTTTTCATATTCCATACTGATTGGCTAAGATTGACATCTAAAGTTTGCATTATTGGCTTGTTTTGAACAAAATTCCGCAAATCATGAACGCACCATCCAATTGCACGCACATTCACACTATGTTTTTTTTTTAAAAACTCTTTATTTTCAGAAGTTTTATCAGACAATACATAAAATCAAATAGTACAAAAAAACAACAGAAAAACAGCAGTAAAAATAAAACATTCAGGTAAAAAACAAAAACAGGAACAAATAAATAAATAATAGAGGTCATGGGACATTTGGTACTAGTAATAATAATAAGACTGAAACAACATTCACACTATGTTGAGGAACAAATGCCACCCTTTTAACATTAGCCTGTTATAGCGCCACCAACAGGTCTAATTTAGCTAAACACATGTTTTTAACAAAATGCCTCAAATCATGAATGCAGTCAGTGTCCGATTGTCGTGCAAGGCCTAAGAAGAAATGGCACCCTTTTCACGTTGGCCTATTATAACGCCACCAGGAGGCCACAATAGCCTACCTGACCTGCCGGAGACCTGTGCTCTTTTTCTAGTTATTTATACATTTGCTGTCTTCAATCTTTCTTATCTGTAGGTATAATTATACCTTTTATATTACAAAGAACACATTCAGTGGCCACTTCAATACACACGTTTATCGTTTAATCAATCCATGATTGGGAGGAATGAAGGTAAAGTGCAGTGATATCAAATTAAAACTAGAAACGCACGCTCCTCGGAGCGCAGGTCTCCGCCAGAGCGTGCAAACTTTGGAAGGCAGTCATAGCTAATTGAAACAGAATCTGATCACTTGACCCTAGAGATAATGTATGATTTGTGTTTTGGACAAAATCTGTAGGAGTAATAGAAAATCTAGTCTTGCTCAAATGGTCAGGGCCTTTATGATCCAATGATCCAAGGAATCCAGGGAATTAAAGATATTGATTGTACAACCTACGGTTCAAAAGTAATAGGTCGAAACGTGAAGTGGGCTCATATTGCGGCACCATGTGGCCAACTGGGAGTGTGCATGCAAAGTTACGCGTCAATCGGACGCTGTCTTCAACTATGACAATAGAGTACCGAAGTCACTCCCAATGCCCCTGGGTCACAGCGTTATTTTTTTGCGTAGGATTTCCCATGGGGGATTGTGTCATATAAGAACTTTTGTCAGGTATGACTCTGTGTTACATTTGATAACGTCTGTGTTTGGAGAACTATTTTCTTACTCTTTGGATAAATTTGTATGAGTAAAATTGCATACTCTACAAAGTAATGAATGGCTTAGTGTTGCAAACATTCAGAAGTAGTACAAGTACAAAGTAAGAGGGTTGTTCTTCTATCTGAATGTAAAAGCTCTTGTCATGGTAGAGAATAGGGCTGACTGATGACTCAGAGAATACAGGTGAGTTTGTGTAATTGCAGTGGTTAGAGGTGTGCATCTGTCAAGAGTGTGTGTGTGTGTGTGTGTGTGTGTGTGTGTGTGTGTGTGTGTGTGTGTGTGTGTGTGTGTGTGTGTGTGTGTGTGTGTGTGTGTGTGTGTGTGTGTGTGTGTGTGTGTGTGTGTGTGTGTGTGTGTGTGTGTGTGTGTGTGTGTGTGTTATAATTCGTATTACAAGAAAGAAAATAACATCTAAGCTCTGGCTGGGAGATGTTTCTTTTGTGTGGATGAAGTCAATTTTATTCTTTTGAAAAGTAAATAGAAGTAGGTGAGAAGAACTAGATAATCATAAGATAACAATGGTGTGTGTGTGTGTGTGTGTGTGTGTGTGTGTGTGTGTGTGTGTGTGTGTGTGTGTGTGTGTGTGTGTGTGTGTGTGTGTGTGTGTGTGTGTGTGTGTGTGTGTGTGTGTGTGGTGTCATTGCAATCATTTGCATCATTACATAGGTCACATCACTATTCCCTCTACAATGGGGATGAATTGAGAAACTGTAGAGGTGTATTGTCTATTTCTTGGACTGGACGAGGAGAAGGTCTTTACTGAGATCAAGGTTTCCATAATAGAAAAGATTTTAAGGACAGCCAACCTTGGGCTCATTACTTAATGGAATGGAATAATTTGGAAGGGGGTGAGGGTGGGTGGCAGTGGGGTTGGGGGAATACAAAAAAATCAATGGCTTGGCAATGATTCCGACAGTAACTCTCATATGCTAACAAGCAAATCGTGCATGACAGATAAAACAATGACCTCCCTAACCCCAGCCAAAAGTTATTTATACTCTTTTATTGACAATTCAATTGTTTGAATTGGTAGGTTTGATGCATGAGGAATAAAATTAAGTTAAAGCCGTTTTTTTCCCCCCCTGATAATAATCTTTTCTCTGGCTTTGTTCTTTGCATGGGAATGTTTTGTGGCAGGTTAAGTTAAATAACTTGGGGTAGTCATGGCAGTGTGGTTTCGAGTAGAGCCTGATACTGGATTTCTGGGACCAATACCGATATTAGGAATAAAATATTGTGAGTGGGAGAGAGGGCTGCTACAGTATAGTATGGTGATTGGTGCCAAAGCAGATAGGAAGGGACTGAAGCTGTTTTAGGCTCAATATAATGCTTTACTGTGTAGTTTATGAATTTGATATAGTTGTTCTTCTTCCATCTTTGCAGCTCATGAGTTGACATCCCCCTGTCCAACCATTTTTTCTAATGCATGCCTTTACAGGTAGGCCACAAGGGTTACACAGGTTTCTTTGCTGAAATGCAGTTCTGTTTCTGGGCTGTTTCAGGGTCTCATGTGGTCTCCATGCAACACTCAGCAAAACCAGTCAGTGTTAATTAAACTGAGAGTGAAAAAATGTCCTTCAAATATTTTTAATTAGATGTATTAGATTTGATAGTTAATAAACAGCAAGGTTGTAATGGGACACTTAGACTTCAAACTAGGTCACATGGTGAGATTCAAGAAGAGTTTGAGTGCATGCGTGCGTGTGCCCGCCCGTGCATCACATGGGGTAGCTCCCAACAATCCTGTCTCAATGGTCTGCCAATTAAATGTTAATTATATCTACCTCATTAACTGTGGCAAATTAGACACAGCCACCATTTAGTGTTGACACGTTGAGGGATGGTTGTAACACCACATGTCCTGTCATGTCCTTCATTTGCTGTATAACCTGGACTTGACCTCTTTCACACCACTCATACTGTAGTAGCACTTATGACCCTTCCAAGGGTCATAAGTGCACACAGACTCATTCAAACAGACAAACAAGTGGGCATAGAGACTGTAGGTGAGAGGGGAATGGACTGTCTCATCTGCTTAGTTGCAGATGTGGAGGATATCCGGTGCTCGCCCCACAGTCAGACCGATACTAATGAGTACCTCGGAATGGCAATATTGAGGACCTCTGAATAGAATGGCTCTGGTTGTGTTTAACCACTTGTACCCTAGCTTCCCTATTCCGGGCATGTCATAACAGGGGAACATTTGGCAAAAATAGGCAAACATTCAGCGAAAATAACAGATCTGCAAGTTCAAAACGTGTCGCGACTCGTGAGGCTTTCGCCTTATGAGCTTGGAGATCGGACCAGGATTACTGCATGTTTTTTGTGAGGGTACCTACCCTAGGGGTGCACGGGGAGAACATGCAAACTCCTCTCAGAAATCAAATGTTTTCTTGACCTGCTGGTCAAACCTAACCCTAACATTAACATCGAAAGCCTTATCCCTTTCCCTAAAACTAACCATAACCACTTACCCTAAATCTAACCTTTACCCCACATTAACATCGAAAGCCTTATCCCTTTCCCTAAAACTAACCATAACCACTTACCCTAAATCTAACCTTAGCCCACCCTGAAAATTGTAACTCGATGCCTCCATTCATACAGGTTGATGATTTTATTTGTGCAAAAAAATCTACCTCGTTTCGAAACATTATTCTGTCGCGTCATCGCCTCTTTTGATAGAGTTCAGTGTGCATGTACTCATAACACAAACAGCAGGATAAATTAAGGCAAATTAATCGTGCAAAATAAATGCTCCCGGTGTGTACGGACCTTAACTCTAAAAGTGTTTTTTTGCCATGAAAATGTCCTCATGGCTACCAGAACCATCTCCCCACGAGGCAGATAATTTTTCTACAGTTGTTGGTTGAAATATCCTGTGGTCCCCACAAAGATAATAAAACATGGTACACACACACACACACACACACACACACACACACACACACACACACACACACACACACACACACACACACACACACGTATTAAATGACAGCGCTGTGCTGTAAGTCCTTATCTTATCAGTGTGTCAGTATAGATAATTGCATGCTTTGATCGGAGCATGTTGAGAGATTGAATGCTGTCATTACCATAACCACAGTGTAAGCAAAAGATGACATTATTTATCTCACTCACTGCCTGCACCTCTAAGCATTCAATGAAAGCTCTATCAACCTTTTAGCAAGGACTTTTTTCCCCCAAACAAAGGCATATTCTACTTGCTTGAGTAAAGTGTAAATAATCTAGTATTTTCCGACTAGGTGTATTGTGGCTGCCTTTTACCAAACATCAAGAAAAGTTAACACTAATACGGTGCGTGCAAATTAATTAGACTAATTTGATAAATGTTACACATTATGCAAGGTTCCTCAATCCGGTGCATCACATTTATTTTGTTTTCAGGATAAGGGGGTATCTGTGAAATACAGATAGATCACACATCAGTTTACACTCAGTGTCTGATTCACGTCTGTACTGCACTGATCTGATCTGAATACCTCTTTCTGTTTTCTTGTAATACAGTAACAGTATTAAGCAATCAATAGCAATCAATTAGTAAATGCACCTTGACAATAGTTAGACACAGAAATAACATTGAACATCATATCTTCAATAAACACCTTTTCAGTGCAATGACCATTCCACTTATTACCAATACAACAGCTGAAAAAAAATAGGCTTTATTTACGGTCTGTAGAGTCTATGGGCGTAACTTTGTCCATAAGTTGTATACGTTTTACTGTCTATGGTTTACATTCAGTGTCTGATTCACATCTGTACTGCACTGATCTGATCTGAATACTTCTTCCTGTTTACCGTAAGAGCACACATGTTACTCACTAAACCTCACAGCGCCCACTGCTGCCCTTTTACTGTCACAGGCACAGGTACAAAACTGTTTTTTTTTGTCCAGCTGCTGGCAAAAACAACAAGCAACAATAATCAATGACAATATACTCACACAACTTTATGGCATTTTCAAATGGGTTAAATGTCTGTATGTTTTTAAATGGGGGGGGGGGGTAGTATTTTAGTGGATAGTAATGCTTAACTTTATAGTCTTTTTGAAAAATAATCCCTTAAGGGCCACATAAACATGATGCTGATGTTGTCCCAGTGGTTGTCAGCTTCTATCCGAAGGACCTAAGGTTTGCTGTAGGTTGTGTTTCTAGCCTTTAATCACTAATTAAGACCCAGGAAAGAAGCTGAGTGAATTTAAGAAGAAAGAGAAAAGCATCAGTAGTTTAATGTCCCCTGGACCTGAGTTTTATACCAATTAACCACCTGGTATAATATAAAACTAGTTTTCCCTAGGATGGAAGTTGTAAACTACTAGCCTTAAATGCTCTGCGCTTTATATCTGGTGAACATTATAGGACTCATCACTGCATCCTGTATGATAGAGTGGGTTGGCCTTCTTTGACCGACAATCGAAGGAAACACCTATTCATTTTTAAGGCAATTGATGGGACTTTACCATTGTATATTAAATCCAGAGGTGGAAAAAGGACTCAAATGTTAAACTTAAGTAAAAGTATCAATACCGCAATGGAGAAGTACTCGTTACAAGTAAAAGTCCGGAATTAAAAATCTACTTGAGTAAAAATAAAAAAGTATTGGTATAAAAATGTACTTAAAGTACCAAAAGTAATACTCTTAGTTGCTTGTTTTAGAAGAGAATGCACTTAATACTTCTGGTGATTAGTAGTTTTGTTCCCTACCTATGTTGAATGCACTTTTGTAATTCTTGTAAGTCGCTTTGGATAAAAGCGTCTGCTAAATGACTGTAATGTAATGTAAAAGTACTAAATTGTTTGAAAATAGCAGATCTACAAGCTCACAACGCGTCACGATGCAACGCGTTGTGAGCTTGTACAGTAGATCGGCTATTTTCAAATAGCCTAGGTATAAAATAAGGCTAAAGTGGTTAATGAATGTTTTATAATGTAATAATTTATATCTGCAAAGTAACTAGTAAATAGGGGTTACGTATGTAACCCCAGTTTTATTATTTCCGTAAGTAATGTACTTACATATGGGATAACATCGCCCCCTGGCGATGCACAGAGCACAATACATGGACTCCCGTTGCAATCCTATTGGATAGGGTCCTGTGACGCAAATCCGGTATTCCGGAAGGGGTATAAAACCCCCCGCGTCATTGGGATACGCCCTCTGAAAACTTCACCTCTGCCCGCCACAAATGCGCACAGAAGGGGTTTTCGGGAAGTACATTACTTACGGAAATAATAAAATCACACCCAGTGTGAAGTGGGCGGTGTGGTCATCACAGTGGTCATCACAGTGATGGAAGCTCACTTCCAAAAAAAGTTTTTTTTTAAAGTGCATAGTCCTATTTATAGGTTATTAATTTCATCATGTGTCTCGCTAGCCAATCACAGTGCTGAATAGAGTCAGCCAATAGAGTCAGCCAATCACAATACAGCTAGGGGTGTACTAATGTAGAGGGGTGTACTATTATGAGCCAATCACAGTACAGCGAAGGGTGTACTAATGAGGTGTTCCAACCCCACTTATAGGGGTGGCTACACCGCCCAAAAACTGGGGTTACATACGTAACCCCTATTTTTATGTCTTTCCTTCGTGATGTACTTGCATATGGGACACATGCACGCCCCCCTGGGGAGCCACATGCCCTAAACCCTACCCACTCGCACGTGGAGTATAAGTAAAATATTGATAATTGGGAAATACTCCAGTAAAGTAAAAATCCCTCAACATTGTACTTAAGTACAGTACTTGAGTAAATGTACTTAGTTACTTTACACCACTGATTAAATCCCTGCTGGATTGGAACCCTGTAACACACAGGACACGCTCCAGTGATTGGCTCCTGCTAAAGGTCCCCAAAGTAAAGACTGAACTGAGGAAAACAGCCTTTTGTTTTAGTGCCCCAACCACCTGGAATGACCTACAGCTTAAATTTAAGATCTGTTCTCCCATAACATACGGACAATTTAAAACTTTGATTGCAGGTCTACCCACAAGTGTCTGCAATTGCTTTTAAATTGTGTGTGTTCGTGTATCACACAATAGGGAAATGTTGTTTTATTTTGTTTCTGTTCTGTCTAGTTTTTTGATGTGACTATTGATGTGAAAAATGAAAATGAGGGCAAATGAGGGAAACCTCAATGTCTTTCGAGAATAAATAAAGGTTTGAAATGAAATGAATAAATCAATACAATAGGAGATTCTTATGAAGCACTTCACAACATTGTGTACCTAGAATAATCTGTATAAGGTAATACACAGACATTGGAGCAATGGAGCAAGGAGTAAATTGATACCAATTATATCTCTTTTGGAGTGTTAATAGAAATTGTGGGAGGCCGGGAGAAAGACAATATACGCCTAATTACAAGATATTGGATATTAAATGCCAAGATTGCTTGTGTAGATTATGTCAGTTTTACTAAAATATCCTATTCAGCAACAGGTGCAAAACTAATGTTAATTCATTTTCAAAGCAGAGAGCCCCTCCTTAACATGGTTATTGTTGTAAAAACCTCTCACTAATTTAACATCATACGCTTGTCAGTCTGTCGGCAATTTAAATGACTGATGAGCGCTGCGGCGCACTGAACAAAGAACGAGTTTATTGCAACGGTGAAAGCACCCTCCCGTTTTTCCCACCTTTCTCTCTCTGTCTTTCCCCAGGCCCCGGTGGCGAACAGGTGCGTAAAATGGCGGCGCATGCAAATAACGTTGTCAAATTAATTGAAGTGGTGAAATAATTATCAAGATGAATAAGCACCTCGTGGAGAACGTACATTTTCCTCCCGTGTCAGTTCCCTCAGTACACGCAATACCCACTAAATGAAACTCAGACTCATTGTGGGGTTCACACAGGCCCACTGTATTAAAACTAATTTCCGGTAAATTCATCGCGAAAGAGCTCAATGTATTCCAATCTTACTGAATAAATAGAGCCACCATAATTGAAGCCTCCAAGGATCGGCAAACATTATTATTCTGAGTGGCTTGATTGTTATGGTAATTGAGGCTTCATTCTCGGCATACTTTGGTAGTCAAGTCGATTGCCCAAAATGGCAAGTCTCGTTTATTGATGAATTAATTTGCGAGTAAGCCACAAGGCACACAATTTAACCATAAAATGACTGGGAACAAAATGCAGAGGACACACCGTTCCTGGGCATTTCTCTACTCTCCTTCTCTTTCACACCGTGACCCACCATTCACATCCATCTCTCTCTTTCCATGGCTCCTGTCCTCATCTCTTCTCAGTCTATGTCATTCCCTCATTATCTCCATGGGACCATGGCTCTCTTTATGTCTGTCCTGAAACTCTCAATGTGTCTCCAAGGAACTCCCTCCTCATCGTCCTCTCTCCCTCTGTCATCCTCTTTCTATTTCCTGTCCCTCCCCACCCTGGCGTCATAATGGATCTGACCTCAGTAGGTCAGCTGAAGTGTCACATCCCCCTGTAAGAGAAGCAATCTGCTGATGCGCGGACGCACAGCGAGTCCCTTTTCAATCAGCACACGTCTGACTGTGCTTTAAATGTATAGAAGTGAGGGCATATCCTATGGGACAGAGACATGCACACACACACACAGTCACTCACGCATGCACGCACGCACGCACGCACGCACGCACGCACGCACGCACGCACGCACGCACGCACGCACGCACGCACGCACGCACGCACGCACGACCATTCACAGCACAGTGTGCAGTACGTCATCTCATATGATTGTGTGTGTATAATTTATGTGTATGGGTGTATTTGTGTTTGGGTGAGAGGAGGTGGAGAAGGGATACAGGTTATAAGCATCTAATTAAAGAAAAGCAGGGAGTCAGAAGAAAGTGAGAGAGGGCAAGACAAAGAAAGATGAATCAACATGGAATTTTCCATGACCTCCAGCTTGTGTGTGTGTGTGTGTGTGTGTATGCTTGTGCACTACATGCGCACAAAGGGTATGCAAAAATGTGTTTGCTTTTCAAAACATTGTACGCACGTACACATACACGCACACACCACACACGCAGCTTTCTGCTGCATATGCAATCGCCTTTGTTTTCTTTTAATACAAGTCCGAAAAGATCTGGTATTGGGATCTGAAAGAGAAAAGGCGAGTGTAGCATCAGAATAGCCCCTCGGAGATAACGCCAGCATGTGCTTTGCTGCCCTGCACTGCATTTTTCTCTCACTCAGGTCCCCTAATGATAACTGATAAGAGAGTCTGATGCTCCGCACATTCTGCTCTTGGGTGCTCCTGCCGGTAGTCAACAATCTCTGCCGCCATGCGTCTCTACCACGGTCAACAAATTCTGTGAGTTTTACCTTTGGGTATTTTTTTGATGCCTGATTGTACATTGCGGTTTACACTTTCGCTCTGACATTGTGTGCACATCGGAGGATCTCTTGGTCTGAAAACACAGGCCACCAATGTTCATGTGGTTACTGGTCCTGCCTCACCTAATCATTAGATTCAATTTTGAATGGCAGGGGCCTTGTACCCATGGGGGAAAGGGGTTGCGACATTAAGAAATGGTGCTTCTGTCACTCACCATTATTATTAAGTATTAATTGGGGGGATTAACAGAATAAGTTAGTAATGGAAAAAGCAGTCTACCAAACAGACACGTTTCGGCACGCAGGCCTTCGTCAGTGTTAGTGGGTATAACACTGACGAAGGCCTGTGCGCCGAAACGTGTCTGTTTGGTAGACTGCTGCTGGGGATTATCAATGAAAACTCCCAAGACCTCTACAGAGATTGCGGATTGTATATTCCTTTTTACGCATTGCCTGAATCTGCACCCAGTACAGTATATTCATCTTCTCCAGACTGTCCTCGAGTTGAGCGAGCCTTTCCCTTGAAGTGAGTTGCTCTGTATACCTTCAATTCACCCATTTATATTCTGTTTATTCTACTGTATATTCTGATTATTTTCCATTTAGCTGCAAAATATGTAGGAGGCATTCTCAACATGCAACATATCCTTTGTCACCCAAGACAAATGCTCACGATCATCTGACATTACGCAGGTTTTGTGGATTCTTTTAATTGGCTGATGGAGCTCCTGTGGTGAGAGTTGAAGGATGACACTTGGCACGGGGTAGGCTGCCTGCTCGATGCTTGATAGCTGTCAGTATCATGTCAGTCAGTTAATGTGTACTGCGTGGGAGGGACTGTGCCAATGAACTTTCTCACACACACCCTCAGCACTCATCAGCACTCTAAACTCTGTTAAAGGGGTAAGACTTAGGTAAGACTGCTCAGAATTGTCGTGATTTTAGTCCTGAAGTCCAGACATCAAAGCCACGGCCCCTTAGTCACAAAAAAATATTAATAATTGCTTATTATTCACGTGAATTGTATAGGTCTGTTGAATTTTAAAGGGGGGGGGGGGTATACTGTGTGAGGGAGGAGAAATTGACTGTGATCTGTCTTTGCTGAGATTGTCCTTCCTGCGATCCAGTCTAGCATCAACTTCATTGGATTGTCCAGTCAATAGTGCTATAGTAGTGCTATAGTGTTACAGTAGCAGACAATCCGATTGGCCAGAAATTACTGTATATACCATCTTCTTGAACAGAACACAACCTCTGCTCTCGACCTTGCTGAATGTGTTTACCAAAACATGGACTTGCCGTGTTTGGGGGCTACAGTATAGTGTCTTGATATGCTCAGGCTATAATTAGAATGATTGTCCATGACATGAGAAAGTTATGAGTCAAGTTTGATTAACTGCAGTCTGAGCAAGTAAAGGGTATCACATTGGGTAAAGTCAAGCAGAAACGGTGTGGAACTAGAAAGAGTCAGGTAGGTTATTGTGGGCCAGCAATGTTCGGAATTCACCAATCAGGTTGGAATATGAAAATTCTGATGGATATGTCTTGATCACTTATATAGAGACTATAGAGATAATGTGCAACGATTTGCGTGACGTTTGGACAAAAGTTGTGGGAGAAATATTATTATACTTTTTGGCAAAAATCAGCCTCCTGCTGGCACTATAATAGGGCAATTTTAAAAGTGTCGCATTTGTTTCTCAATGTAGTGCGAATGTGCGGCAAAATTTCACAGAAATCGCATGCTGTGTTCAAACTTTGGAAGCCAATCTTAGCCAATCAGGATGGAATATGAAAGATCTGTTTCGTTTAATGACTATAGAGATACTGTGTACCGATTTGTGTGATTTTTGCACAAAATCTGTAGGAGTACTGTCCAAAAATGTGTTTTGCACAAACTGGCCTCCTGGTGGTGCTTTAACAGGCCCATGTGAACATTTTGGGGCAGAGGTTCTGCTCTCATCCAGAGAGTGTGTGTGCACAGTATCGCTGGGATCAAGCCGACGGTGCCGGAGATTAGCTGTTCACAGACAGAATGACGGACAGACAGACGGGGTGCAGAACATAGTCTTCGCCATGCCTGTCGGCCTGGCGTAGACAGCCAATGTCAGAGAAGAAACGGTAGTGGAAATAAATGAAGGGAGAGTTGTGGGAGCGTCTACTCCATTGCGTGAGGGTGTTTTATTTGTGTTGTTACACTGTAGCTTGTAGATCAGTTCTTTTTGACACAAGACACCTTCGTACCTACTACAGAGTATAAATGAGGGTGTAGCCTTGGAAGTCAAATGCACAGTGTCATGATTTATGTACATCGTACACTCAGGCTAGGTTGATGTCAATGATTTAAATATTGTTATGTTGCAGAGTAATTCAACTGAAAGAGTGAATCTGTCATCAGATCCAGGCGTAAGAGGGTTACTTCATATTAAACAATGTTGATGCGTACTTGCGTAACCTAAACTTGTTATTAAAACATGGCTTGTGGTGCAACCATACTTATGTTGTTGTGTCAGTCATCAGTCCTCACCTCATTGTAAACCAAGGAGACAAAATATGGAATTATTAACCGAAAGCTGTAAATATCACTGTCATAAAAAAATAATTAATTTCACAATTGCTCGCTATGAGCACATGTAATTTGCATTTGCACTTTTATGATGCGAGGAAGAGAGAAGACCACTCGAGGGAGAGAGCACTCTGACAACACGCACGCACGCACGCACGCGCGTGTGTGTGTGTGTGTGTGTGTGTGTGTGAGGTACTCTACCTCTACCGGAAGCGCGCACACACACACACACACACACACACACACACACACACACACACACACACACACACACACACACACACACACACACACAGATCTGAAGTCTCATAACTGAGACTATTGGGCATGGTCTGCCATCTTTCTTATATTGCTGTGTACATCTCATCTTACATGCATTACTTTTCAGTTCTATATACGATTGACTGTCAACTTGTGTAGCCGTCATGTTGATGACATTACAGTGCTTTCTTCATTTTGTGAAGTACTTGCAAAGCGGCAGTGAAAACCCAACACTTACGAGTTACCACTTTTGATTGACTGGTGATATATAAACATAATTGACACACGGAATTAACAATCACACTTTGCAGATTGCGTAGAACAAAAAATGACATAATTGTGAATCTTTTATATTGGGGCCGGCTGGGATGGTTGTGACCAGATATTGCAATGTATTAGGCTAAAACATTGTAATGTCCTGTTTGTCTTAGTGATGACAACATGACACCTCACTGCTTTTCAATGTGTTCACAGTCCAAAGATGTGTTTCCATATCCTGTCCAGTCTGGCTCTACTGTTATAATGTAATGATAACCCTTTATTATATCCAAGCCCAGATTAATGGACAGTCTCACAGGGCTGTAGCTCAGGAGCCCAGAGCTCCAGGGGGGCTGGGGGCCCACAAGCGGCAATCAATCACACTTATTTATTTATTTTAGCTGTGTGTGGGTGGGTGGGTGGGTGGGCGGGCAGGGACATGGCAGGAATCATAAGGCAGGTTGATGAATTGTCCGCTGGGGCCTAAAATATGTCAGGAAAAGAAAGCTTTTCTGTGAATATCGTAATTGTCTATATAACCAATCCCAGAAAATCTAATCCATCCTTCAGCAATCAGACTACAAATGAAGCACTCGACTTGCAAGATGACTTTGCCGAGTGAAGTGCTTTTCAAATAATTAATTGAAATTAGCTAAAACAATCTACAAGGGAACATTTATAGCTGATTTTTTTATTTGAGAAACCACAGGATACAGCAGATACTTGCCCCATACTTGATATTCTTTTTTTCTAAACTCTCTTTAATCAAAAAGAAAATGACATGGCCATGGGACAAAACACACTCAAAGTCATGGAACTGGAATTCAGTGATTTCATGATTCTCAGCTTGAAAAGCAACAAAGAAGAGCTTCTGAGTGAGTAGCCAAAGTTATTTTATATTAATGAACTTTCACTGCCAGAATAAATAAATAAACGAATCACCGACTGCCAGCAATTTTTTGATTTTCTTTGAGTAGTCACTGAATATTTATCTTCAGTATGATTGATCCCCTGATGGTTGCTTATCACGGGGGTTTCACAGTGCTTCTGCGGAAAAAAAAGAAAATGTCATCACAACCCCCCGTTCGCTTGTTATAGGCCGTTGAAAATAACATGTCTCGTAAAAATGCATTGTAAAACACAGGAGGCGAGATACAGGCAATTTCCCAAATACGTTAACCAGGAAGTGAATGGAGCAGTAAATCCTGGGATCGCGTAATCTCCTGGTTTTGTGTGCATCTGGGGATGAAATCGTCACTCATGTGATAGCGAAGAGCGACATAAAGTGGAAACACCCACCAAAAAAAAAGGCAAAGTCGTCCTTGGCATGTGTGGGCCTTAGGAAAAAAAGTCGTCAAAGTCGTCCTTGGCCGTGAATGAGTTAAGCTCTCACCAACTGAATGTGAACGTCTAATGCTGATGCAACATGTTTAGTTCCGCACTTGGTTTTATTATGCCAAAGACAGAATTAGTAGATTTGAGTACTATCAATGATCGTTGGTGTACATGTCATGTAATTAGGGTGACAGCGAGAAGTGATGCCCGTAATTTACACAGCCCCTTTTCCCCAGTAAGCTCCCTAGGAAACGTGTGGATAGATGTTATTTTCTGCCTTTGTCTGGATAAAATAAAGGCACTGTCCATGGTGCTGAAACATTGTGATTGTTTGCTTCCGGGGGTGCGTTTGGGTGGGCAGCCTGGTCAAAGGAATCCAGCTCTGATTATATCCCTTACCTCCATTGCCCCTTTTCATATTGGCACACAACCCCAAAACATCATTCCTCAGACAAATTGAAAGAGGTAGGGCCGCCTGGCAGAGATTTGCACTCTAGTGAGCGCCTCTCTCTAGTGTTTCTCTTTTCCAACTGCACCCTATCAATCTAATCTAATCTAAACGTAACCAACGGTTTATTAATCGACCACCTCTGAATTCACTATTCCTATGAATAAGAAGTCATACTTTTTGACTTGTCGGACATAATTTCAGGATGTCTTATGACTGGACATACCATGGAAAATTGGTTGAATTAGGAAATGTGATTTAGACCAATGCAATCAGATGTCTATTTCAGTGCTGATATCACGTGCTTTGAAGGGAAGAGATTCAATCCTTTCAGCGTTTCTTATTTTGCTTAGAATCATGATAATATGAGGCAAGTTAGAGACATAAAGATAAGATGGAATAAGACTTTATTAATCCCAGATAGGTGTAATTCCAGATGGGTAATTCAGTTGGTCAATTAGCCAACAGCAGAGTAAGCATAGAAGTACAGTAACTAGAAAAGAGTGCTCCTTGGAGCGTTGATCTGCGCCAGGCTGTGTTGCCTATACCCAGGGCTGTGTCCGCCGTGGGGTGAAGCCGTCGGACACGAGAAAGAAATCTGACACGAGGAATCCAAAGATTTACTGCTCCATTTACTTGCTGGTTAAAGTATTAAAGGAATATTCTGAATCTCGGCTCCTGTGTTTTACTATGTATTTTTGAGCGAAACATGCTATTTTCAACTGGCTATAACAAGCAAACGGGAATCGCGATGACATTGCTTTTTTTTCACGCAAGCACAGTGAAGCCCTCCGTGATGAGCAACCATCAGGGGATCGATCATACTGGAGATAAATATTCTGTGACTACTTGAAAAGGTATGAAAATTGCAAAATCCTGGCAGTCTGGGCTTTTTGGGCTATTTAGTGAATGGCAGTGTATGAGTTAAAATTTGCAGCAGATTGCATTGGATCAGTTCCTGATTTGTGGCATTTTTGGAATGCCAAAAATGTGGAAGTCTTTCATAGCCAATTGGAATATATGAAAAATCCTAACTGATATATATTTATGATTCCAGAGATTGTGTACCGCGTAGTAAAAAGTGTTTTGAAAAAAAAGCAACATTTCAGAAAAGCTAGTGATGCACAAATGGGTGGGGCTTATATGAGGAGTTGTGTCATGATCCAAGGAATCCAGGGGGAAACAAGCGTTATAGGCCTAAACGTGAAGCAGTCTGTTGTAGCGCCACTATGAGTCTGAAAAATTGGGGGTTGAGGTTCTTCCTTGGCATACTGGGAAGTTTCACACCGATCAGTCCAGCGGTGCCGGAGCTTAGCTGTTCACAGACGGACAAACAGACAGATGGACGAACCGGGGCAAAAACATAATATCCGCCTCCCGGCCATTCCGGCCTGGCACAGGTAAAAATGCAAGTCACAACAGAAACAGGGTAGAAAGCAAAGCGAAACTTTGCTTTTTGCAAGGTGAAACTCACTCTGTGTACAGCGTATTCCTTTCAGGGTTCAGCTCTGAAAACCATGAAATTGCTAGAACAGGAAGACGTATGAACTTGAATATAGTAACATCTAAAAACAACAGTGCAGTTCTCGCCTATTGAACTAGTGAGCTGAGTTGGTACTGTACATTGACCATGAGCACTAAAAGAGGAAGAGAAACCTTGCTGTTTACACCACTAGGAAGGGGTAGGCTAAAAGCAAATGGAGAACAACTTGAATTGGTAAAAACTAAATCCATGGATTTTTTTTGTAGCTACAGTAGCTACAGTAACTAATAGCTATTTCTTTGAAAGATTCTGTGGTTTCCCAGGGCAACTGGGAAAAGGATGTTCACAAAGGTTCCGGACAACACTGTTATTGTTAAGACTTACAGAATAGACTAGACTATATTAAATTAATATACTATGCTCAGTACTTATTACTATCAATACTATAATGTATATAGTATACTATAACTGACAAATAGGTACCAATAACTGGCTTGACATACATTTGCGTTTTAATATTAATTATTATATATTATATATTCATTATATTAATTATTATTCATAAAGTACAGTATTGCATATTTCTTTGATAAAATACAGTGTCATACACTTAAGTCAGTTACAGTGACAACTACAATAGCTTGTTTGTTGAGTAAATACATAAAAATACATAAATTGTAGCTTGAACAAGGGGGAATTTAACAACAATCGCTAAATAAGACAAATCCAATAAGAACTCCAGAATTGCTTATATTTAAACTAGGACTCAGTGGTAGGACAATTGTGTTTTTTGGAGTTGACTCATACTATAGCTCTACTGAAGCCTGTATTGTATGTTGAGTCATACAGTATTTGCTCCATACTGTATCAAGCTTGCTGCAGGGCAAAGACTGAAGGCTAATTTAAACCTTGTCACACAGTTGTGTTGTACTACAGGAATGACTTATTTTTGACTGAAAGAAGCATCATCACTTTTTCAGTCATGTATAAATATTATTTACCCTTAACCCACAGCCAAAACCACTCTGAGATGCATTGTTTTAAGCTGCTAGATTTTTGGCCGTGTTTGGATGTTGTTAGCTCACCCCTGACTTCACAGATAAATATACAGTAAATAGAAGGAAGAGAAGGCATTGAGAGTGCAAGTTGTCAAATATTAACTACCGTGTGCAATATGAATTTGAACTTTAGATACACTTGCTTAATTTGAGAATATTGTCAATATGAATGTGTATTCTCATCAGAAATTTGAGGGAGGTCAACTGCCAAGTTGGTAATGGTTTTGGTGCATAAATGATTGCCATCAAAAGCAAACAAACTGCACTTTTTTATATTTTCATCTTTATTAGCGTGTCAGTGTCTATCAATAGTTATTCTTTAGGGCTGGCCTTCATATTCAATCTTCATTGAATAAAGAGATGACTGAAATCCATATATATATATTTTAACCCATTAAAGCCAGGAAAGCATCTGTGTCATTTTAGATTTTAGCTATATAAACTGCCCACAAAAAGTTTGGAAACTTATGTAACTTCGGTCAATTATTTCTCCCCTTCAATAATACCAATTAGTATTGTATTTTATACCACCTTTACAACAGGGTATTTACATGAGGTAAGGATTGTGCAATAGTGGAATGAGCAACACAACTAAACGTGTAAGTGGCGCCCCCAATATATTTGCCAAAATCCCCCAATATGCTTCTGTTGGTAATCACTCTCTGGCAGGTGTGTGCCAGTCACAGGTGTGTGGCTGGCACCTGAGCATGGGTCCTGCAACTTTGTTGAGTTTTTATGCTCCAAGCAGCAACACTGCCCCCATGGAAAGATGCCACGTTTGTCCCTTCAGGATAAGGCCTGTGCAATAGGGCAAATGGATATTCCAAGACTTACTGTTATAAGATAAAATAATGTACTGTATACATTTGTTATGTAACCAGATTTGTATTGTATTTGTTTGTATTACCAGGGGTGCACATAACTGGTGCGCAGGTGCGCATGCGCACCCAAAATAAAAAATGCGCACCACATCAGGCGACGCGAGGCGCTTTTGCGCACCAACAGCTGGGACAGGAATTTCCAAGCTTTTATTTTTTAGCAAAAATAAAAAATAAAAGCCTGGAGATCGAGGCTAGGAATTTACTTCCTGAAGCCACACTCACACAATCACTCTAAAGCACCCGTCGGCCCCATGTACAGCCATTAGGCGGAGGGGTAGAGATATGACTCGCGTCGCCTCGCATCGCCTCGCATTGCCTCGCTGCGTGCACGCAGCCAGCAGCGGCTGTTAGAGGCACTCGTCACCGATGATGAACGCACCGTAATGGTGCAAAATATGCCGTGAACGTCCCAATCTGGCGGATAAAATCAGCGCAGCAGCACAGGGCACCAACCTTGGGGGCTTTATCTAACAGCGTGAAAAAAAAAACGGCGAAAATCGGCGGAATTCAGAAGCAGAGCGTCCTTTTTTTCTCCCCCCCCCCCCCCCCCCCCCGTTGACAAATCTGTCCGGTGGGCACCGTGCTGAACCCCCCCCCACCCCCCCCGTTGCCAAAACTGTCCGGGCTGAACCCCCCCCCCCCCCCCCCCGTTGACAAAACGGGACGGGCGCCATGCGCACCAAGTCACATGTCCAGGTGCTCTTCTGCGTACCAGACCTAAAAAGTTATGTGCACCCCTGTGTATTACGTTTCACACCCTCTGGTGGTTGTTCAGTGTAATTGCACGCTTGTATTTTATTTTGATAACCTCACAAGCAGGAAGTGCTTCTCATTCATCTCAAGATCTGCCAGAGGCGCGTTATTATGATTCCCACACCGCGTCGTGGCAAACCCGCTGAGCGGGCGCTGTGATTGGTCAGTAGTCGCTGTGATTGACAGTTCTCGTTTTTGCTACTATGCCTATACCTAACCTCAACCCTAACCCTAACCTCAGTAAAACTATGCCTAAACCTAACCCTAACCCTAACCCTAACCTCAGTAAGACTATGCCTAAACCTAACCCTAACCCTAACCCTAACCTCAGTAAAACTATGCCTGCCGGGGAGCCAATCAGACACGTAAGGCGGGTCTAAATCCAGGACGCGGCGTGGGATTCATAATAACGCGCCAGAGGCAGCTGCATGTTGCTGCTGTCCTTCATATGCTATCCTTCATGGTTTACACATGGCATTGTCTGTAAGTAGTGTTTAGATAGAAGTGGGCATTTGTTTGATAATTCATAGGTGCATCTTTCTTGTGTGTGAAATGTACAGTGTGTTTGGTTAATATGCTAACTCCTGCTGCCATGCTAACTGAGCATGCTAATTCATGTTACAGTCTGTTTTCATTTCATTGTTTAGTACATTTAAAACGGATTGTAATGCTTACATGTAGACACACTTGGTCTCTATGTGAAGTTGTAGACTTACATTCACTTTATCTATAAAAGCTAATTAGGCCTCTTATGTTTGTGTTGGTGAAATGTTATGTAGGCCTTATACTATGCTTGTTTGTTATTGTGTGTATGATGCAACATGCATAGTATCATATTTATTTCCATAATGTTGCATATCATTCTCATGTGTGTGTTCCTGTCATTTTGTCATTCTACAGTTTCACACTTACTCCAGTAAAGCTACTAAACTCAACACTTCGGCCTGTTCTTTGGAGCTTGATTAGGAGAGTGTTTAGCTGTCTGTCTAGCTGAACATACGTTCATGGGGACAACGTTTTGTGAGGACAGAACAACCTTTTTTGACCCAAAGGTGAAATAAAATGTAGTATAACCATGATTTGTGTTCATGTCATCATGAGTTATAGTATGTCTGTCTTTCACAAATGAATTACTAGTCAGGTGATCCGACTGCTCAGCAGATACAAATATTTTTACATTTATGTAAATGAATACATAATGTTTTTGAAAGCTGTGGGTGCTCGTTTTGAGCTGGTTTCCTCTGCCATCCAATCCCATTCAATTTAACTGAATTCTACACGGAGAATGAAGAGTTAAACTAGGACTGCTAACAAACAACATCTTTGTAGGAAAACAGCGTTGAATAACAAGCATTGAAAATGGCATATTTCCTTTGTTGTGTTCTTTTGCTTCGACTTCCCTGACAAGATAAGTGTGACGAATGCTGATTAAATCACAACTTGGTGTTTGTGTTTGCAAACAAGGCTCCAAGGTTAGGACATTCACCTTGATGATGCAATCGACATTCTAATGCCGCCATAAAACGCCTCATTCCGTCTGGGCTACAATAGGGGTGGGTGTGTGTGTGTGTGTGTGTGTGTGTTCTCACATCCTTATATAATGGTAAATACTCTAAGTAAATATACCTTAAATTGTGCTTAAGTAGAGTATTTGAGTAAATGTGCTTAGTTAATTTCCATCACTTCTACTTACAGTAGCATACTGGTGTCTGATGCGCTGGCTGCCTTCATCAGTCCATTTTGTCCATACCTCAGACCACAATGGCCTGTTAATTCCCTGTCACTTAATGTTCGCTTATGTAATAAGATTGAACCTGTGTGAGATGGAACCGCACATGAAAAGAAAAACTTCTGTCTCCCCCTGCTTTTTATGGATCTTCAGCTACTGATGTTAAGTGAGCCTCTCTTTTTGGTCAGAATAATGTGTGAAAGTGACCAGGCGTCGTGGGCTGATCAATTGTTGTTTACATGCCAGGAGTCTGCTCACCAGATAAAATGCACCTCTTGGATGCCTTCCAGGAATGTTGTCCAGTGCAGATTTTACATTACTGCGCTCGGGGGCATACAAATGTTCATTAATACATAAAAATCAAGCCATATGGAGGGCTTTGCACAGACTGGGTAGTATTATCATTGTCATTGCCCATTTCTTCCCAACACACACTGTAGTGTATTTGAACCAAATGTGAAAATTCTTTTTAGTTATGTGAAACAGTTTGCCTTGGGCAGTAAAGAATACAACCTCCACGTGGCCTCACCCGCAAGTACATAGCTAAAGACTAGTTGCAAGGTTGCATGCCCTTTAAGCGAAACAAATGTCTTCACAACGTCAACCGACCCCAGCCCCAGCGCTAGCGCTTCTCCAGCCCAACGTAGAAGGTCTCACCATTGCCAAGATCAACATCCTTGATCTTGTTGGTTGGTTTAGCCAGCAAAAACAACGTGACAGTGATCACCCTGCAACAAGGAAGCAACCCAAGAAATTAACATCATGGTTGACAATGCCCAGCTACAGTCCAAGCCCTCCCCGACATACCTCGGTGTGAAGCTTGATAGAACACTGTCCTTTAAACAACACCAGTGTCAAGGCAAAGACTGCCGCCCGTAACTGATACGCCGTATAGCCGGTACTACTGTACATGGGGAGCCACCACAAAGACCCTGCGCATCTCCACGAGGCTCTGGTGTTCCCTGCCGCTGAGTACTGTGCCCCAGTTTGGAGCCGTAGCCCACACCTCCAAGGCTTCCTGGGTGAAGGCAAGATAGAGGGAACAGTGGAAGGCAGCAGAACCAGCTAGGCTTCACCACTACATCGTAGATCCAACAGATGTTCTTGGCCAGCACCTCCCCTGCAATGATTGGACAACCCTCAATCGCCTGAGGACAGGTGTGGGATGTTTTGGTGCAGCAATGCAAAAGTGGGCTCTCACAGACAGTGCCCACTGTGAATCCGGGGGATCCACTACAGACTGTGGAACCTGTGATTACCAGCTGCCCCAAATACCGGCCACCGAATAGTGATCGAGGCGTAATTGACCTAGACGATCGATGACACTGGACTGGCTTATCGCAAAGGAGCTGAAGGTCTAAGGAACACGACAGAAGAAGTAGTCTATCCTGATTTAATGCTACTGCAATATCAGTCTGCTAATTCAACACAACTTGCTACCCCCGTAACATCAAACTTTTTCATGTAACCGTCTCAAGAGTTAGACTCAGTATTAAAACCTCAATACGCAGACAGACACACACAGGACTGAAAACATTATCATGCAGGATTGAAAACACAATCTTCCCAGTGCCTAAGGCCTGGTGGATACAATAACAAATTAAGAATAAGTTATTTATGGCAGAACAGAAAAGAAAAGAATGAGTGGCAAAAAGATATATGAATGTGAAGAAAACTATGAATATGAGGTGGGGTTGGCGAAAGGGCCTACTCTGTGTGGAGTTTGTTCTCCCCGTGTCCCCTGGGGTAGGTACCCTCACAAAAAACATGCAGTAATCCTGATCACTATACTGCCTCCCCCTGGTCAGCCGGGGCGCCTGATGGAGGGGAAAGGAACTGGTTGGAATAACGTATTCCTTCCACGCGCTACGTCCAACCAGGGAAACTCCCCCCTGTCAGGTGATAAGAAGCGGTCTGCTAACTCCTCATGCGTTGAAGGATTACATGCTTAGGTATTGGCACTGGGTGAAAAATAGGGGTTACAAAATCGTGGGATAAAGATTTAGGGGGAAAAATGAAAATATGAATATAATTAAAATGCGTGTAGTACATCAATACGTTTAAATTAAATAACAAATATGACTTGTATTGTATATTGTGTTAGTAAAAATGTAGCGCTGACCCGGTCAGCGAGCACTGTGGTGGGGGTTGGGCCATCCCTGGCCAGGAAGTGTTGGTTTCCTATGAGGGAATTGTGGGAAGCAGAGTTTTTCCTGTCCTTGGCGGCTGATGAGAAGCAAATGACAGGCTTCTTTCACTTTGGGAAATGGAAGACCTATCTGACACCGGAGGGAATTCTTTGAGCCAGACAGCCATTTTAATCAGCTGCTGGGGAAAGGTTTCAAATCAATTTTGGGGTTTTTGGTTCCTATCTATCACAAAGCCTCCTCTTTATTTTGCGTGCAAAGTGGAAAATTTCTTTACCATGTGGGCGTGTCTTTAGTGTAGGACATACGATTTGTATTCTATGTTAAGAAAAAAAGAAAAACTGTCTCTGGTGTCACAGCAAATTACTTCCTGTCTTAGAAGGGGTCATTTCCTGTTTGGAGTGGCCCATATCTCATCTCTCCACTTTCACCTCTCATCCACATGTGGTATGATGTGGGTTATGGAGTACAGTGTCGGGGACTGTCCATCCTCTTTCTCTCATCACATTTTTAGTCCGAACATGAAAATTGTGTCTTGTTTTGACACTATGGCGTTTTAGTCATGCGTTTACATTGCCAACATTTGGTAAAAACAACCAAAAACTAAGAAATGTACAATTATTAATTATTATTTTCTCTCTCTCTCTCTCTCTCTCTAGCTTGCAGTGGTTTGGTGTCCTTCATCAGAGACAGGAAGCCCAGTGCTGTGGTCCAGGTGGCTGTGTTAGACCCCTGCCAGCATCACATCATCGCCCACGCCTCTACAGAAGTAGTGGAAGTAAGAGCACACACACACACACACACACACACACACACACACACACACACACACTATGTGCACTTACATACGCAGAAATACACACATGTACGGATTGTTCGTACGCGCGCAAGCACACACACAAGCGCACACACACACACACACACACACACACACACACACACACACACACACACACACACACACACACACACTGTCTCTCTGGGTCATTGGACTGTGGATGGAGTGGTTTTAAATTTTTTCAGATCTTCATCTCTCTTTCCTTCCTGCACCCCCCCCCCTTCTCAGTCTCCTTTTTGTATATAAACCATTGAGTTAGAACGAATGTTACAGTCCCTCTCTGGTGTGTACTACTGTATGTTGTGTGTTGGATGTTGTGCATTGCTTGCACTGCTGTTTTTCCGTGTGTGTGTAGTGTATAGTGTGTCTGGCTGTGCGTGTGTTTATGGATTCATGGGACGGTGGGTGCGTTGTGTGTGTTTGGAGGAGTTTTTATTCTTGGTGATTTCAACCGCTTGCCGTAAGCCCTATACTTTGTCTTATGACAAATATCGAAGATTTCAGTCTACAAGCTCACAACGCGTCAGGATGCGACAAGATAAAGTGACGTGCTACAAGGATGCATTTTGTATTAGAAACAAGGTTGATTTTTCACTGCAAATAAAGGCATCAACCTGTATGAATGAGGCATCAACGTGTATGAATGAGACTACACTACACAGTATGAATAGTTTAATGCAAAATATTCACAGACATATTTTGTATATTTTATTTCATAAAATCATACTCTTGATCTGGTGATTTCAAATGTTTTTTTCTCTGCTTAATGTGGCTATGCTAGAATTTCCTGTCTCTGACCATAAAGTCATGATCTTTCAGACTCTGTTCCCTTGTCCTGTACCCAAGCCGACTTCCTCCCGTTCCTGTGATCTTAACCCCTTAAGACCTGAGACCGATTCTACAAATGCCTTCTAAATCAGTAGTTCTCAAACGTTCTCATGCAGAATGATTAGAAATTATTCAAACACTTTCTAGATTTTTCAAGCTCGCTTCATTTCCACCAGGCCTTCATAGCTACTCTTTCCAATGTTTTCGTTCAGTCTCAACACCCTCTTGATGAATTCGTTTTAGTTTCATTATTGACTCCGTTGCACCTTTTAAAATTAAACTTGTCGAACACAATGCCCTGCCTTGGCTAAATGACCATACCAGGGAAATTAAAAGACGCAGGAGAATTAGATGCAGGAAATTAAATGCAGGAGAGCTGAATGGAAATAGAAAGAATATAACACATCATCATAATATGGCGCTCTTACATGATGTCTGCTTATCAGAGTGCTGTCAGAAAATCTAGAATTTCTTGCTTCTCGATCCTAATTGTTTCTCAGTGTTACCGCCCCAGGGTGTCTTTTTCAGGCCATTAACTCGGTGATCAGCCTACCGCTTATTCTGCCATTAGAGGCATCCTCTGAAAGGTGTAAAGAGTTTCTCCTTCATTTTCATACTAAGAACATAAAGGTGATTAGGTTGCAGGCTGAGCCCAGATACCTTAGTATTATGTTCAATTCTCCCTGCTGTGCTAACCCATTTTGAGCAGATTTCTTTGATGACCCTGGAAGAAACAATATCACGTACGAAATCCTCTTCCTACCACCGGCTTCGAATGCTATCAATGCATTGAATGGGAGATTATCACGTTTTATCAGACCATTGAATGGGCGAAGTAGGCGAGCTACCGTCTACCCCGCGATTTGTCAGACCATTCATTGGGCGTAATCAGGAGCTGCTGACCTACCGACGGAGGCGGAGCAGTCCCCACAACAATATTTACGATTCTGTCCGTATCGGTACATAACTCGAACGGCGCTGAGTAGGCACAGGCGAGCGTCGCACCGCTCCGGACGGCAACTCAGTCGCCTTAGCTCCTTCGGTGGCCCGTCGCGGGGCTCCAGCTCGCCTGAGACTGCGCGCCTCCGTCATGGTCCGAAACCGAAACAACCAAAACCAAAACCAAAACTGAAGTATTTAAGTCATCTCCGTCGGTAGGTCAGTAGCTCCTGATTACGCCCAATGAATGGTCTGATAAATCGCGGGGTAGCTAGTAGGTCGCCTACTTCGCCCATTCAATGGTCTGATAGAACGTGATAATCTCCCATTCTATGCATTGATAGCATTCGAATCAGGTGCTTCCTACATATTGGATATTATCCCCTCTAGATACAGTAGCTTGCTGAAGGAGTTATTTCAGACTATTGGTTCAAATATAATATATAAATTGCTCTCTGGCCACTGGCTTTTTTTCCCATCCAGCCTTAAAAGTACTCTGGTTCAATATCTACTGAAAAATCAGCTACGGTTTTAAGCAATGGTATGACTGCTCAATTTGAATCCTTCTCAATCTTACTGTAGCTCTGCTTTTGATCATACTATTTTAATCAACTGCCTGGAAGAATTGGTTGGCATCAGGGACTCCGCACAGCATTGGTTTTGCTCCTACCTCACTGATAGAAGCTTTTATGTGGTAATTGGGAAGTCATCCACCTCTTTGGCCCACTTGTCCTCTAGAGGATCTGTTGTTCCCCAGGTATCACTTTTCGGTCCCTTATTGTTTTTAATTTATATGCTTGCCTTGGGGCGTTTTATTCGCAAACACAGTATCCATTTTCATTGTTATGCTGATGACACTCAGCTTTATATTCCACTCTGTGGTGTAGGCAAAATGTCCAGTATTTTATATATATATATATATCAGGGGTGGGCAACTTTGATGATGGAGAGGGCCACTATATTTCCAAACTCATTCCAGGGGGCCACATTGCATACTGTTGCTGTCGGGCAGAAACCTCTTGTCTCCATAGTTTAACTTTTTTGGTAAATGAAGGCCTTACTTCGTCATTCTAGTATGTTACACAAAAGAGGCAGAAATAGCCGATCTCGAAAAGCGCTATTGAACAAATAAAGTTGATTAATTGTATTATTATTATTATTATTATTATTATTACCCTTATTACAATGTGCCACTGAGGGAGTGGGTGTGGATGGAAGTCACTTCCATCCCTTGTGTGACCTTTGACACCTGTATTTTATTACCCCCGGAGTGAGAGTGCCGTTGCTAGGACATCAACTGCAC
Organism: Gymnoscopelus microlampas; assembly: GCF_963454915.1. Classification (NCBI taxonomy): domain Eukaryota; kingdom Metazoa; phylum Chordata; class Actinopteri; order Myctophiformes; family Myctophidae; genus Gymnoscopelus; species Gymnoscopelus microlampas. The sequence goes on from NC_139939.1 coordinate 40,484,314, forward strand.
AAGTGTTTTTGGACAGCAACAGCTGCCCTCTGTCCCTCTCTGGAACATACAGTACACACACACACACACACACACACACACACACACACACACACACACTCATCTGTTTCCCTCTCTGTTTCCCTCTTTCCCTTCGCTCTCATTCCTCTCCTGTGAGGGATCCTACAGACGGCGTCTCCTTTTCCTGTTAATTCAATCTAGCTGATTTAGCACAACCATCTCCAAGACTGCATCTCAGCCCCTTCCCTCTTAGTCGCGACAAGGGATCACCAGCACGTGTGTGTGTGTGTGTGTGTGTGTGTGTGTGTGTGTGTGTGTGTGTGTGTGTGTGTGTGTGTGTGTGTGTGTGTGTGTGTGTGTGTGTGTGTGTGTGTGTGTGTGTGTGTGTGTGTGTGTGTGTGTGTGTGTGTGTGTGTGTGTGTGAAACACAGGATGTGGTGGGGTACTGTATGCTGGCTAAGACAGCGCTCAGTACCAGATCCAGTCATGACTCCACGGCTGTGTACTGCGCAGGGTTTTTGGAGTAGGATCTGAGGGGTTATGGACTGCTTTCGGCTTCACAAGAACAGGGTATGTATTGTACGCAGCTTAAGCAGGAAAGTGGACTGCACTGTAGGCCGTTTCAAAGAGGAGTTGTTTACCATGCCATGTGTTTCTTACTTTACTAGTTTGTGTAGTTCAACACTTGTTTGATTATTCTTAGCACTGGGCATCTGTTTGTGTTGCAGTGTGATTGGTATGCTAGGATGAAGTTGAAAAGAGATTAAATGTAATTAGGGAATGGCATTCCCTACAGTTTTATTTTTATAACGACAATAGGCAATCTGTTGTCTCTAGTGCTTTCTTTACTGTGACAGCTGAGAGGGAGTTAAGGAAACACGCACGCAGGATTTGATCCAAGGCCAACAAGGGCACATGTGGTCTGATGATCGGGTAGATCGCAACTACTTACCATTATTTGTCAGCCCATGGCAAACAGCAGATGTTTTAGTGTTGTGTCACAGGTCAGTGCTAGTTATTTAGATGTGATGTCAACAATATTGCACTTCTACTTCTTAACAATATCCCTTCCACTTGCATTCTGATAACACAGGAAACAGAAGATACTGTAAGTGTAAACAGTGAAGCTGTTTATTTTTAATTTTTTTCACTTTCACTACACGTGGTTGGTTATTACTCTCTGGCGTTGCAGAGCACTGTAGCTGTTAATGATTAGAGATTTAAAGGGTGATACTATTACTGGACTCTGTGAAATGTGTCACACAGTACCTTCATTTACAAGCTGTTGAAGGGTGTTCTGTTAGGGGGGAATAGTGACACAGTGTGAATAAACTCTAGAGTTGCTTGGTCTGTAAAAGCTTTGCCTTGTCTGATTTCTTTCTGAAGTCTTTTGGAGTGCTGCCGTTGCCATGTTTTCCATGGAACCATTTTGTGGTATTACTATGTGGTTCATGGCAATAGTAAAATAAAGTGAGGACTCTGGATGGCGTTAAAAGTAGCGCTACGAAAGCATTCGTTTTTTGCATCCAATGAAGTGTGAGAGTACTAGTAAAACAGAATGAGGTGTCTGTGCTGAATTGATGTGGTGCAGGGAAAAAGTCAAATAAAATGGAATCAAGTGACAATGTTCAGTGTAACAGTAAAAAGGGAACAGGAGGTCTGCATCAAATTAAGCCTTGGTATGGTGCAGTTAAACAAAATACGATTTCTGTGTCAAATTAAAGTGTTACTGTCTGCTTGTGTGACTTTGTCTTTTGCAGAATATAGTAAAACAAATGGGGAGACCTTCTTGGCTTTGCTGAGTCAGTGGCATGAGTGAGCTGGCGCCATCATTCACTTCAAATGTTATGAGATTAAGATAATAGTTCTACTGTCTTCAATGTGGTTTACCCTATTTGAATTAGTTTAATTTGTTTAGTTGGTGAAATATTCCAGTTGAGAAAAGTTCAGTGGGAGACTCATACACTCAGTGTAAGGTTGCACTGTACTACTATAGAGCCAGACACAAGAGATGTAATCTCATCCCATCTCATCCTGTTTTATCCCATCCAATCTAATCCCATATCTGATCTAATCTCATACCATACCATCTCATTCCAGATCTGATCTCAAGTTATGTCATCTCATCTGGTGGTTTTACTGTTCCTGGTGGTACTATATACTGTAAGGACTGAGTGTTGGCATGTTCCCAGTAACACTGAAAGAGAATAGGAGGGCTGGGGAGGCCAGTCCTAGGGTTTCCCCCTCCATTATGTGATTTAGTCATGTCTGGCAGTGTTTGGTATGGCAGCATGCTCCACAGCAGCTGTTCATTCACCCCTCTGGGTACAACACACGCACACGCCCGCACACACACACTCTCTCTCTCTCTCACTGTGCGTGCGTGTGTGTGTGTGTGTGTGTGTGTGTGTGTGTGTGTGTGTGTGTGTGTGTGTGTGTGTGTGTGTGTGTGTGTGTGTGTGTGTGTGTGTGTGTGTGTGTGTGTGTGTGTGTGTGTGTGTGTGTGTGTGTGTGTGTGTGTGTACTGTGGATGTGGACATGACCCTGTGTGGATGAAAATGTGTGACCCTTTGATGGACTGACTGCCACTTGTCTTTTTCCTGTTTGTCCCAGAGGCCTGCTCCCAACAGCTGGTCTCTGGCACTCACGCCCACACATGCACGCACGCACACTGTAGACGCACGCCGCTACGATACACACAGCCGCACACATACCAACTGACCAGCTGGCCAGCTGGATGGTTGGCTTAGACCTGTTGTTGGCTTACTAGATAGCTGTGTGGCTGATTAGTTGGCTTCAGGGGTAAGCTGACTGGCTAGGTGGCATATACTGGCTAACTAACTGGCTGTTAGCTTGACTGGCAGGTGGGTGCTGTTACATATGCCAGGGCCTTATCTCAGCTCCACACATGACGAGAGTGTTAACTGGAAGGATGCTTGTCAGCCAACAGCACAGAGCAGCCAAGTCTTACCCATGAATCAAGCATACCGGTTTCAGAATCACTTTAGTTGCGATAATAAAGGTCAAAGGCTATGTTGTGGTATTGAGGTCAATGGCTGTGTGTGTGTTGAGATATCACGACAACATGACACACGGTACAGGGTCACCAAGGCTTAAGTCGTCGACAGGACGTAACATATTGGACACAGACTATGTACTGTACCTCTGTGATTATACATCCTACATCCCACCATAGTATGCAAGAGGCGAGGGGTCAATCAAAGAGTATGTTGGGGGTTTGCCAATTTAACCTGTGCATCTCAATTTTGCGCATGTCATTATAGACAAATCTTGTTTAGAAAAATGCAATGCATTGTGAGCACATAGATCGGCTATTTTCAAGATCATACATTTCAAATGTCCTTGTGGTTCAGTGGTTAAATGGTCAATATAAATAAGTATATGAAAATGTTGCTATAGCCTCGCAATGGTTTAAAAAAATGAGATTTTTGGTTTATTGAAAGCATGACTGTTATGATAATTTTATTGTGTTCTGGCTTTTAACATTTGTTTTAGTTAGTTGTTTTTTTTACTTAGCTTGAAGAAAACATAAAAAGTGCCTTCATTCACCACCTAAAATAGTTGCATTAGTGATCAATGCATTCACTGCAATAGAAAATATTAGCACTCTGAAATTCATACATACATACAGTGCTTACATTTTTATATATTACACATGCTAAAGGGGAATTTTGCCCCACGGTTTTCTTACATTTTCTATGATTTTATGATATCCTAGGATGAATGGTACAGTAGAAAAATGCCATAACTCCATCCTGAGATTTCAATTTCGAGATTGCAATCGTGTCTAGCGAGACTTCCGGTGGGGCGCATTCAAGACAATCACATTGCATAGTGTTCTGTCACTATGAACGTCAGATCTAAAAAATAAAAAAATGAAAAAGCTTTTAACTCATTCAGTTTTATAAGCCCAGAGTGCCAATGATGTCGCCGACGTCATGAGAAAAAGAAAAAAAAAATTGAATCTGAAAAAAAGAATCAGAACCCAAGATATCATGATTTGAAGATGTGCTGCTCCATTCACTTCTTGTTTAACTTCTTACTGAAAACGGCTGTATCTGGCTTCCTAAGCACTTTTTTTTTACAATGTATTTTTGGCTCTGGCACTCAGAGCCAAACTGCCAGAAATAAGTCAGGCACTGAATGAGTTAAAATAAACAATCTAGCGCAAGGCCCATAGGCGCTCGTTTTTAGCTGTGGTGGACCCGGGATGGAGTTATGACATTTTTCTACTGTACAATTCATCCTAGGATATCATAACATCATAGAAAAAGTAAGAACAACGTGGGGCAATTCCCCTTTAAGTGTATAAGAGTGTGTTTTGTTTTGTCTTTAATAATAATATATATATGTGTGTGTGTGTGTGTGTGTGTGTGTGTGTGTGTGTGCGTGTGTGATCTCTCACCCCTCCTTTCTTTGTGTTGAATTATCCTTGAGCAAGACACTGAACCACTGCTCCCGATGAGTAGATTGCCGCCTTACATGGTTACCTACACCGTAGGTGTATGAATGGGTCAACGTAAAAGCACATTGTAGCGCTTTGGATAAAGGTGCTATAGAAATGCAGGCCATTTACCATTGACAATGGCCAGGCCTCCATTGCTTTCTTTATCTCCTTAGGTGCATGTTCTGGTGTGGTGGATGCTGTATCTTAATTGAATGTTGGCCAAACTGTTGAGGATCAGTGTCAAACGAAAGGGGAAAACCCAAAGCCTCTCCTTTGTAATCTGTTTAAAATACAAAGGGAGGCACCGCTGAGGAATTGTATTTGATTTCAGAGAATAAAAAGCTCTGTACCTGCTATCTCTCACCTAGCGAGCGCCTGCAGAAAAGAAAGGCAATGCGTTTCTTCAGTCCTCTGGTCCTCTCCTCTCATCCAAAACAACAACAGAAAGCTCAGAATAAAGACGGGGAAAAGATGATGTGGAGATAGAGCAGAAGCACCAGAAATCTCTTCTGAGGAAAAGCCAAAGAGGAGTAGAAAGCCCCCTGGATAGAGATGATGAAGAGATGGATAGAGAACAAGAACAGAGTGGTGAAGGGGGAGAGAGAAAAAGGGATGCGGGTATGGACAGAGATAAAAAGAGATTGGGTAGGCATTTAGGCCCTAGGCATTGTGTGTGCATGTGCGTGCGTGTGTGCATGTGCGTGTGTGTGTGTGTGTGTGTGTGTGTGTGTGTGTGTGTGTGTGTGTGTGTGTGTGTGTGTGTGTGAGTGTGTGTGTGTGTGGGAAAAAATCTCCTTCTAAAAACACGACTGTGTGGCTCCAGGAGAGGAGACGTTCCGAGGGGATTTGACAATCGGGCAAAGTCAGGCCTTTTGATGTCCAGCAAGTCAAGCAAAGCATCCCCACCCAGTAGCCCCCCACCGACCCCTCATCCAACCATCCCACCCTTCGCCCCAATCCCACTTCCCATGCCTGGAAAGGACCAAAACGTTTAGTTTAGGTTGGGTGATGTAATTATATCTTTGCATGTGTGGTCAAGTTACGGTACATCATTCAAGTTACATGCATGTGTGTTTGCTCGCACGCATGCGTGTGTGTGTGTGTGTGTGTGTGTGTGTGTGTGTGTGTGTGCGCGTAATTATCAGGGGTTAATGACATTAATGAGGGATAAGGAAAAACAACCACTTACTGCATGGAGACACACACACACACATACACACACACACACACACACACACACACACACACACACACAAAGTACACATGTATTACTCATATCCTTGCACCCGAGCGTGCAGCCTCACTCCACCCAACAACTAACAACAGCTAACAGCCTTAATGCCCGTGCCCTTCCCCAAACATTGAGAAAGAGAGAAAGAGAGAGAGAGAGAGAGACTTGTCTCAGTGGCTTACAGCTCAGTAAATGGGGACAGGCTGCCTACTTTAACTCATCTCTAGTCGTCCGTTAGCTGTAAGAAGATTTGGCCGAGGCAGAGACTGCCAAATCATGCTGGTGAGTGTCAATGAGCCCTATTCATTCTGCCAGCAGGGGAGGCGTGAGGTGTGTGTGGTTATGTGTAAACAGTAAAATCCTGAGCGTTAAATTAACTCTGAGTTTACACTCCGGATTTAACTGTATGTGTGTTTATGAGTGGGGTTTATGTGTGTGTACTTTACAGTGTGTGTGTGTGTGTGTGTGTGTGTGTGTGTGTGTGTGTGTGTGTGTGTGTGTGTGTGTGTGTGTGTGTGTGTGTGTGTGTGTGTGTGTGTGTGTGTGTGTGTGTGTGTGTGTGTCTGTCTGTCCATTTCTGTGCATGTCATGCCTTGTATTCTTGTCTGTACCAAATGCTCATGCCTGTCTATTTCTCTGTCTGTATTATGCACATTCTGTATCTACTGAACCCAGAGCAGTTGGTTGCTCCACTGTGTCTCTATACCCACTGTGCCAGACCAGGCTGTGTGCTCGCCGTGTTCCGCCCGGCGGAGCTCCATGGCTGGCTGGCCAAAATGCCACCCTCTGGGCCGCTACAGTACAGTGGCACTGCCATGTCTAGGGAGCACATCAGGCTGTAACAAGCTGCTGCAAAATAGTTTCATGAGCTCTGTGTCTCTGCGCTGGGCTGATCTCTGTAAATACAATGGACGAAAGCTGCTTTGTGGTGCAGTGAGGAGATGTCTGTATGCGTGTGTGTGTGTGTGTGTGTGTGTGTGTGTGTGTGTGTGTGTGTGTGTGTGTGTGTGTGTGTGTGTGTGTGTGTGTGTGTGTGTGTGTGTGTGTGTGTGTGTGTGTGTGTGTGTGTGTGTGTGTGTGTGTGTGTGTGCGCGCGCGTTTGTGTGTGTGTGATTCTCTTCATTATGTTTGCAAAAGCATGTGTGTCTGTACTTGTAAGCATGCCAGAATGTGTAATTCCATCTTTGTGTGTGTGCGTGCTTGCAGAGAATCCATACTATTGTCTTGTGTGTTGCTTGTATTTTGTGTGTGCGCGTGCGTGCGTGTGTGTGTGTGTGTGTGCGTGCGCATTTTTCTATTCATGTGCATTTTCTCAGGCACAGCAGCTCTTTACAGAGGAGCTTCATTCCTCTGGCTCCTGCCTCTCTTTCAAAACACACATGGTTAGCTTAGCTCCCTGAAGTCTGCTCCATCAATGGCCGCAGTGTGTGCTGTGTGTAAGCAAGCTGCTTTAGCTGCTGCCGCTGTTTTGCTTCCGATGAGGGCATCCATTCAGTCGACCGATAAACTGAACTACTATAGGGAATGTGGAGGGAGGAAGCATTGATCCCTGGTTGAGGAGTGTTCAGTACAACACTGAAGCCATCAATTATTGATGGCTTCAGAGTCACACGGCAGTCTCGCCAAGTTGTGGTTTGTTAACATGGGTGGTTTGGTATTAGCAATTCTGCCAGGATGAGACGTGCATGTGTGTGTAGAAGTGTCGCAGTGTGTGCAGGCATGTGTGTGTGTTTGTGTTTGACACAAATACATTTGTGTGTGGTTTAGAGATCATGCATTGCATGCTTGTGTGTGTAGTGTATGTACCCTTTTTTGGGGCACATTGAGCATTTGATATTTGAACATTTGATTATGTATTTGTGTACATACAGGTTATTGTGTATTGTGTACGTACAGTATGTATGGTTCAAGTGCATGCACTGTATGTGTGTGTATGAAAATGCTGCGTGCGTGCGTGCGTGCGTGCGTGCGCGTGCGTCCGATCCCAGAGGGTTGCGTTCCTGGGACGCCCAGCAGAGGCATGGCACAGGAAGAGGAAGTCCCCAGTATAAACACACAGTCAGGGCTTTGAACCAGACGGCTCCGGCATTCCGTCTACTCTGAGCAGGAATTGCCCTCAGCTCCTGGTCCAAATGGATCTCTGACACGAAGATGAATACATCCCTATTCCTTATCTATCTACTGTATCTGTCTGTCTGTCTGTCTATCTGTCTGTCTGTCTGTCTGTCTGTCTGTCTGTCTACTTTCCTACCTACCTACAGTATCTATCTGCCTGTTTGTCTGTCTGTGTTTGTCCTGTAGCCCTATGTGTGATCATAATTGTATGAGAGTGGTGAGAAGAGAGGACACGTGGCCTGGCTGCCTTGAACCAAGAAATTCCCCTCTGGCTCTCTGTTTTAGTGTCATTTGTCATCTGTTTTCCCAACACTTTCCCCTGCGGTCTGCTTGTTGTGTTGTTGAGATTGTTGCTAACTGGCGATGTTATAGCTGAAGCACAGGACCTCCCAGCCGCCCCAGGCAGCTTTGCTTAGTTCCTTTGGCACCACACCAGCCCCACAGTGTACCACCTCATCTAATCCCCTTTACTGTACCTCTCTCCATAACACCTGTCCTTGGAGACATGTACTCCTATTTCTCTGTTCATGTAATGTTGGTGCTCTAGAGAGTGAAGGTTATTCAACAGCCACGCTTGTCGCAAGACGCCAAGAATCATGCTGGCATCTTAAAGGAATACTTCACCTGTAAGGGTTCATTTTTACACTTTCAGAGTTAACCACTTCATTTTATACTTTGGTTATTTGAAAATAGACAATGTACAAGATTACAACAACGCATCGCATCACAATGCATTGTGAGCTTGTAGATGTACTATTTTTGAAAAATGTTGAAAACAAAAGGTAAAAGATATGACAGGCCTGAAATACTGATACCTGGGTTGGTTCTTACTGTGTAGTCAAAGCAGGTGTATTTGGACCTGCCTCTTGTCTCATGTCGCTGTGCTTGGTCCCAGAGGTGCTCACTGCCCGACAGCCAGCAAACCCCCAGTTGGGCCAGTGCTACAGGTTGAACCACTAGGGAGAGAGAGCTCTACCATCTCTGCTTCAGTGAGCGAAGGTTAGGAAGCCGCGGGAAGGAGGAGACGCAACTTGGCACATTCTATCTCTCTCTCTCTCTCTCTCTCTCTCTCTCTCTCTCTCTCTCCCCCCCCCCCCCCCCTCCCTCTCTCTCGCCTTTTTCATGCATGGCCTTTTTTCATGCAGTGTACTTACATGCAACTGTGAGTACACATTTACTGTGTGTGTGTATGTACTGTATGTATGGGTGTATGTAAAATATATGTACTGTACATATACAGTATATATACCCCCTCTCACCCTCTGTGTGTGTTGTCCCTCTCTGCTTGACAGGCGAACAGGGACCCTGTGTTTCTGACGGGGGTGACCTTCCCTCCAGAGTACCCTGCCAACCCAGAGACGCTAGTCAAGCTAACAGTCTATGATGTGAAGGACAAGAGCCGCGACTCGGTGAGTAAATTCACCGCCGCTGTGTGTGTTTGGGCATTGTGTGCGTGTGCGCGCATGTGCGTCCACGCGCGTGCGTCTTTGTGTGGCCGACATTGAGTGAAAGAGAGATGTATGTATATTATGCAGTAGGGACAAAGGGATAGAAAGACAGACTGACAGACTGACAGACAGGAAGAGAGAAAAATGGACGACGAGCACGTGATGGTGATGATGAAGATAGCGCTGACATATCGAGCGCCTGAAGATTTGTTCCTTTCCGTTCACATATCTGCTCCCGGGTCTGTGACCGTTATTTGCATGTCACATGACTTTCCGTTTTGACCAAGGCGATTGAAAGGAGAAGCAGCAGCGAGGATGGCACTGCGGCACGGTCTCATCATCCAGTCTTATTTACGCCTGCTGGATTCTGAGCTGCTCAGATGTGGGGTGGTGAATTACAACACATGTCTCAGTAATTACCGGTCCACCACCAGTACAGGCCTACTGTAGCTGTTGGAGTGGTACAGGCTTCAGTACGCATCTGGTGGGAGAATCAGTGGGAGTGGTCAGGAGAAACGACTCTTGTATTTCTCTGATGTACATACAGTACCATACATTGTCAGTCACATCACTGTTTTGTTTGTGTGTCTGTAAAGTCGTGACGTAATACCTCGGTTCGCTAGACGCCATGTGCTGTAGTAGCAAAAGTTGGCATCATGCTGTGCTGGAGAGGAATTATGCACTTGTATGTATACCGTATATTGTATATTAATGAATTCAATGCCTTTTTAATGGACACACGCAGAGACGTTCATCTGCCTATGTTTGCGTCTGTTTTTCATTTGAATGTTGGCATGTAAAGAATCTTTACTTGTGTGTGTGTGTGCGTATATGTGCGCTCGTGTGTGTGATAGCATTAATTCACTCCAATTCCAATACTGTTTGGCTTCTTGCTATTATAGCCAGCAGCTCTTGAATTCAGTCACCACATCAAACCAGATTACACAGTCCGCGGTGAGGTTCTGGTCAGCATGGGATCACAACGGGCCTTGATCTCAGAGTAGCCATGGAATATTAATGCTACAGTACACTTACAGTACAGTAGAATAACTTTAGCTGCTCCCTGCCCACACAAGGGCACGACCAGAGCGGTTGGGTCGTGTTAAAAAATGCATAGCTATCATGGGCAGGTTGAGGCCATGTCACGGAGGCCAGGGAGAAAACAAGTCAATTGAATGTTATAAAATGCAGTCCTTGTCTATTTAGTATACAAAGGTTCACTTTTATTTAAGTAATCTGATTGATCAAAGATGTGTTCCAGCCTTGTCAGCCAAAACGTGGTTGCTATGCTTGTGATTACTGTGCTTTTACTTTGAAGAAATATTGTCATTTAATACACATGCAGTATGATGCTACACTGTACACCTTACCACCACAGTAAAGAAGATCTTGACAGGTTTTTAGTGTTTTACTTTTCAGTAGGTTTAATGTGTGGAGCTGACTCAGTGGAGCTGTGGATCTCAAGGGGACAGAGACTACCACTTCTGTTTAAGCAGGCACTGTAATATAATAATAAACATTATTTATAGAGCATTTATCAAATCAAGGTGCATTATATAAAAGGGTTATATAAAAGGGTTTGAAGAAATCAATTCAAATTAACATTGAAATAAAAACATGAAACTAATTAAACAATAACATTTCAATTTTTTAATTATGGAAATGCCTTTTAATAAAAATACTAGGGTTGTCCGATATTGGCTTTTTTACCGATATGGATAACCAGATATCCATATATGCCTACTGTATATATGGGTATATCGGTTTTATGTTACGTCTGAGTTGTGGTGACATGCCTATAGGTGTATCGGGTTTGTTTATGGTCTGTTTATGTCTGAATCAGAGTGGCGTGGCCGTGGTCCGCCGGCCAGCCGGTCCGCCCAGTAGCCAATTTTTATATATAGGATAATAATAATAATAATTGTTGGTTCAAATTCAACAACAGGATGTGATGTCGGACACTACTGTATCTGCAGTCCTGTAGGTCCTCGGGAACCCAGCTGTAGTGCACAGTAAGAGTTCAATTACATTAAATCAACACTGAGGATTTTACTGTCTATGGCTGCTTTTCTGTTCTAATTGCCTTAATTTTTATTTAATTTAAATGTAATTAGTCTCGAGGACTGGAGGTGAAAACAGCTTGTACTTGGCTGCAGCAGCTCAGCTTTAAGCCAGTCAGTCTGTCGGTCCAAAATGTTCAAGCGCAAACTGAGGTCTTGTCGCAGCTTATCATTAACTATTGTATTTTAAAACCATCAGTACTCTGCGTCCCAATTAACAGCCAGAGTTGCGAGCCACTATAATCGCAAAGGTCACACAACAGTGTACAAACTCCACAAACTTCACACTCCACATCCATCACAACAGAGTCTAAATTTGAGACACATTTCTGTTTGAGTTGAGTTCTGATTAACAAGTGATTCCGTATCAACTCTTTATTCATTTAGAAGAAGGCCTTTTGAAAGAATAAAACATAACTCTTTGTGGGAATTGTGGGATGTGATTGTCTGTTTGTTGCTTAGTCACTGTTTCCTCACTCTCTCTCATTGTCATTCTCTCTCTCTCTCTCATTGTCATTCTATCTCTCTCTCTCTCACGCTCAGTTCAAGAGCTGACACAGACAGACAGACAGACAGACAGACAGACAGACATGGGTGGGCTGCAGCTACTCTATGCCTTCCAGACGGTTCACTCCTTTATCTCTGATCTGTCTCATCATACACACATACTCTCCTACCATACCCCCTTCACACGCACGCACACGCAAGCCCGCATGCATGCACGCACACAAGGTTCAAACGGGGAGAATCTTCCCATAACAACTCAAGATCTTCTAACTATTTAATGAAGTAATTAGGAACTATTTAATTTAATGAAGCAAAATACCATTCCCTGTCTAATTTCCACCTTGTTAGCTCTTGCTTCCAGTGATGCATTCTGTTTGTTTGCCTTTCTTTCTTTCTGTCTTTCTGTCTTTCTGTCTGTCTGTCTTTCTTTCCTTCTCAGACATCAGGCGAGTAGCTCTTCAATGAGTTCCATGGCCATGCTCGGCAGGGCCCAGCGGGCTTGTCTGGGTCTCATTAGAGAGTGTTTAAGTGACACGGGGTGTGACCCTGAACATGTGCTGACACAATGCATCAGCCCCCTGACACTTAAGTGGCCAATAGGAACCACTCAACCAAGGCCCTTGCATTTTTTGGGAGAGCATGAGGGCAATTTGGTGTGTGTCTCTGTGTGTGTTTTTTCAAATCAGCTGTCAAAAGGTTTAGTTTCAGCCCTTGTAAAAGTTGAGCGTGTGTGTGTGTGTGTGTGTGTGTGTGTGTGTGCGTGTGCGTGTGTGTGGCCGTCAAAAGCTGAATAGAAGATCTCTGCAATCCACTAAAAATGCTTTCTTTCTTTGTGTATGTCTGATGTAACGCACTCTTCACCAGGTTTGGTAAGTGGTGTGGAAATGAGGAGCAGAGAAGTGTGTGTGTGTGTGTGTGTGTGTGTGTGTGTGTGTGTGCGGTGGGAGGGATAGATGGAGTGAGGGTTTATAGTTGAGTGATTTAACATTCGCACAGGAGCAGAGAATTTCATACTAGGATGATTTCCCTTTGCCTGGGGCTTGGCAGTCAGATATTCAGAGAGGACGTGTGCAGTGTGGTCATGAATACTTGAGAAGAAGAAGAGATGGATGGATAGAGCAGAGCTATGGAGAGAGAGAGAGAGTAGTGGGGGTTAGAGCCCAACCGATATCAAAGGTTTGTGTCTGATGCCGATCCTGATTTTGGACAGTTCTAGTCTAGACCACAGGTTCCCAAACGTTTTAGCTCGAGACCCAAAAGAGAAATTCTTCCTAGGACCCAAGCTAGTGAAAATAGCAGATCTAAGCTCACAATGCGTTGCGACGCGTTGTGAGCTTGTAGATTGGCTATTTTCATCTTAATTCTTTTTTTTTCTCTAATTTATGGATTTTTTAAATTCTGTTTTTATTGATTCATGAAATTCTTTTGAAAAATCATTGAATTTGTTTTTAATTCATGAAAATGTTTTGAAATAATAGTAATTAAAAACAAAATGTATGAAACCAAAAATAAAGGGATATTTACTTGTGACCCATAAAAAGGTGTTTGTGACCCACAAATGGGTCCCGACCCAGTGTTTGGGAAAACGATTGTCTAGACCAATGATTACCAATGTTTAGACCAATATTAAGTGTAAAAAAAAAAAGTTTTAATCACTTTCATTTGATGAAAGTTTCTATTTGAGAACATTTAACGTATTAGCAAACAAATAAAAATGAACCCAAGTAACGTTTTGATAGATTTAAATCTATAAACTTCAATATATGGGAAAATAATACACAACATAAACTTAAATATATTTTAAACTTTTCTTTTTACTATTATTATACAATGAACAAGCAAACAAGGAAATATAAAATAATCAACAAACTGAAATGTATTTTATTTAAGTCCTGTTCCAAAATGTCCTGTTTTGCCCCCCAAAAAAGGATGCCAGGTTGAAACTGGTTAAAAATCGGGACACATCTAATGCATAATTTCTGATACCAATGACAGCCAAATAATGACTGATATTTCGGCCAAACGTATAGATGATCTATAGTGGAGGTTGGGTTCTAGAAACCAGAATGAGGGGGCTGTAAATGTCTCTCTTTCTCTGCGTCTGTCCTATCTCTCTTTTTTCTGTCTTGCTTTCTGTCTTGCTTTCATCTCTCGTCATCCTCTATTCTTTCATGCTGTTTTTTTTTTCTCTCACTCTCTCTCCCTGTGTATGTGTCGTTTCCTCTGTCCACCCTCTCTTTCTTGGTTCTCTTCTTACTGCTTTCTCTCCACTCTGCTTCTCTCTCTCTCTCTCTCTCTCTCTCTCTCTCTCTCTCTCTCTCTCTCTCTCTCTGGGGAGCAAGTGATCAGCCGCAGGGCCAGGCTTGACAGTGATGACAGGTTAGCTTCGCCTCATCACCACTGCCTCACCCACGGCTCTCATAGATTGTCCATTCAGCTTCCGTTTTCATCATTCAGTTAGGCAAGTAGGCTATTCTGGAGATCTCTGCTTTAATTTATTTTTTAAATTAAGAACTTATTGGGAGACCTTTGGCTCCCCTATACAGTATATCAAGGTTAATTTGAGGGTGAGAGCTTGATAGTTTGTTGCACTGTCACGTGGAAGACATTTCTGTGTAATGGCATACACATCTTTCCCCCTATAATCTTTCACTTTGTTTCCAAGTTCGAAGGTTCAAAAGAGTTTATATACTGTTATCTGCAGTGAAATGTTGGTGTGGTAGACTCTGCCAGAAATATAATACAAGGGAAGTAAAACGAGTTACAATACTAAGTACTGTAGTCATATGTAATCAGGTTTTGTACTCAAGCAACACAAAATGTAGCACTTCAACTTGAACCTGTTTATTGTCTCAGGTTTACAGGTGTAAAGTGCGTAAAATTGCTTGGCACAAGATCCCATCATCATCTGCAGATCATCATCTGCAGTTTTCAAGAAAGAGAGGACGAATCGACATGTAAAGAAAAGACAGGATAAAATACTGTATAAGAAATTACAATGAAAAAATAGCAGCAGATATAGCAACAGGTACAGTATAGAACATACCTTTGTGCATAGTATACTGCTACGTATTAAACTGATAAAAAGGTTTTAAAGTGTTTCAATTTGTCAGCCAAATGGGTTCTTGGTATACTGTATAAGTGATATTGCACTAATTATCTGTTCTTGACATAATTGTTTAACCCCCAAAATCATGAAGGCTAATTTGACTTTTGAGACAAATAAGTCAGTGCGTCCAAAAACGTAGTTACTGCACTTTGGCTTTGTAGGGCAGTATAGCATGCATGCAAAAGTGTCACTTTTCGGCGAAATTCGCCGTTTTGAATCCAAATAGGTCATTTGTGTGAATCGTGCAGATCCGTTGAGAAAATGTGTGGGGGGGTGGGGGGGTGTCGTGTCGATTGTAAAGGCTGTGCCAGTCACATATATAGACTGGCAAAGGTTGGATATAGGAAGGAGGTTTTTGTGGACGAACGCCAAAATAAAGCTTCAGTTGACTAATCATGATACATGATACTAATCAGCGGTAGTTTTATTTTGAAAACCCGCTTCAGGAAGTTGTAGCTGCAGCCTGCGTTAGCTGACGAAACATCTGCATTAGCTCAGCTGGGCTAGGGGCCATTGTTATGGTTCGTTGCGGTGTTGTGGAAGATGTTTGAATCGATAAAAAGTTTATGAGTCACTCCGCTAAACGTTTTAACAACGTGAAAACCATGCACTGTGGACTAATACCGTTCTTTAGACCATCCGTTGCAGTGGTGAGTGTGTTGTTATTTTACGTCGTGTCTGTGTGTGCAGCTACAAACTTATGTGTGTGTGGGTGTGTGCGTGCGTGCGTGCTCGCGCGCGTGTGCTCATACGTGTCGTACACGCGCGCTCAACGAGGCTTTGCCAAACCTTTACTGTATTCTTTGATTTTGAAACGGTGTAGATTTAATGTTGTTATTTAACAGCCCCCTCAGCTAGGGGAGAATGGGATAAGTTGAGCCACTTTTCACTTAACCTTATTTCAGGATGTCTTCTATCAATCGAAATTATGAGTAAGCATCTATGACAAAAGCAATATTAAAAAAATACAACTTCTAAAAAGTTTTTAAAAGTTTAAACTTGAACAACTTGAACAAATAATGTTTTCACTTATCAAAAATAATTGAATAACACATTTCCCTTGCAAATAGTCTTATTTATTATCTTAACGTTTTTTTTTAAACAATACAATGCTACTTACATAACGTTTTGTTATTCTGAACCTTTTAATATTTGCTATTATTATAATAATATTGCAAACTTATCTTAAATGAGATATTCATCCAAATTAAATGTCATCCATTATAATTTGAGTAGCAAAGAAATAATATAAAATATGAATAGTGATTAATATTAGGATATTCAGCTCAATTACCCTGGGGCATTTGGTTAATTTTACCCCACAGCCACCATTTTAGACACATTGGCTAGAATAATTCTTCAGACAATGTCTTTGCTAAATTATTCACATGGTTTTATCCATTGGCAAATCACCAACATGTATGATATACATTTTTAGATCTGGGTAAATTAGCTTTGATACAGTCATTCTACCTGACGTGTAGATCTTACTTTGACCGGCAAAAAACAGTTTGTTGTGTAAATGAATGTTTTATAGTTTCCCCAGGTGCTTCCCAATATCACAGCTAGGTGTAAATGATGGATGTTTACTATATTTAAGGTCAATCATCGTTTTATTTGATGGCCTTCTTTTTGATTGGCCTTTTACAGGCCCTACCAGCCTGTAGGGGAGGTAGAGAGTAACATATTATAATACCAGCCTGTAGGGGGAGGTGGAGAGTAACATTATAATACCAGCCTGTAGGGGAGGTAGAGAGTAACATTATAATACCAGCCTGTAGGGGAGGTAGAGAGTAACATTATAATACCAGCCTGTAGGGGAGGTAGAGAGTAACATTATAATACCAGCCTGTAGGGGAGGTAGAGAGTAACATTATAATACCAGCCTGTAGGGGAGGTAGAGAGTAACATTATAATACCAGCCTGTAGGGGAGGTAGAGAGTAACATTATAATACCAGCCTGTAGGGGAGGTAGAGAGTAACATTATAATACCAGCCTGTAGGGGAGGTAGAGAGTCACATTATAATACCAGCCTGTAAGGGGAGGTAGAGAGTCACATTATAATACCAGCCTGTAGGGGGAGGTAGAGAGTAACATTATAATACCAGCCTGTAGGGGGAGGTAGAGAGTAACATTATAATACCAGCCTGTAGGGGGAGGTAGAGAGTAACATTATAATACCATCCTGTAGGGGAGGTAGAGAGTAACATTATAATACCAGCCTGTAGGGGAGGTAGAGAGTAACATTATAATACCAGCCTGTAGGGGAGGTCGAGAGTAACATTATAATACCAGCCTGTAAGGGGAGGTAGAGAGTCACATTATAATACCAGCCTGTAGGGGGAGGTAGAGAGTAACATTATAATACCAGCCTGTAGGGGGAGGTAGAGAGTAACATTATAATACCAGCCTGTAGGGGGAGGTAGAGAGTAACATTATAATACCAGCCTGTAGGGGGAGGTAGAGAGTAACATTATAATACCATCCTGTAGGGGGAGGTAGAGAGTAACATTATAATACTAGCCTGTAGGGGAGGTAGAGAGTAACATTATAATACCAGCCTGTAGGGGAGGTAGAGAGTAACATTATAATACCAGCCTGTAGGGGGAGGTAGAGAGTAACATTATAATACCATCCTGTAGGGGGAGGTAGAGAGTAACATTATAATACTAGCCTGTAGGGGGAGGTAGAGAGTAACATTATAATACCAGCCTGTAGGGGGAGGTAGAGAGTAACATTATAATACCAGCCTGTAGGGGGAGGTAGAGAGTTACATTATAATACCAGCCTGTAGGGGGAGGTAAAGAGTCACATTATAATACGGTGCTTGAACCCGGTTTGGTGCCCCCCGCCACCGCTTTGTCAACGGGGGGTTGACAAAGCGGTGGCGGGGGGCACCAAACCGGGTTCAAGCACCGGGCACCACGAAGGGTTTTGTACCCCTAAAAACGTGTTTGGTACCCCTAAAAAACTTGTCACCTTTTTCACCATTGGCCTGTTTGCATGCCTGGTATAGTAAGTCTAACATAATTTAACATCATATTATGAGTCCGTGTAGACATACAGTAGGTGTCAGTTCCAGAAGTGACTTAACATACTGTACCCATGCAGGCTGAGCTTATAGAATCAGGGCGCCAGGAAGCGGCCAGATTCTATAAGCCCCAGCCAAACATGAAATAACGATTGGTAAAACACTAAGCACCTTAATTACATTGGATGTACGGGAATGTTAGTACTTTTAAGCATTAACGGGGGTGGTTCCAATGGATCTGTCATCTGTGGTGACAGGGGAAATCAAAGATGTTATAAAACCGAATGTACCATGGGAAATTTGATAGGACACATAATAGTGGAATAATGCAGAAAAAACATTGCGACCGTAGCGAGTGGAAAGGAGGCCGTATAGTGATAGAGGTCACCGATTTGATCCTCTAGTGTCTTGTAGACACTAAACCACCTATACGTGTATGTGTTCACTAACTGTAAGCTGCTCTGGATAAGATATACGACTAAAATATGTAACGTGCCAATTAAATAAGTATGTTCTGGCTAAGACCTCAAGGAATTCATTGATGTCCTGTAAAGTATACTGTTTGTCTACATGATTCCATTAAATGTTATGATAATTAGTTGGAATTTACCACAGCTGGAATCTTTCACCTTTTGAACATGAGCTTGTTATAGCTTTTCATAAACTCCTATCCTTCTTTGTTGCTCATCAAATTAAACAACATTGGTTCATTCCGTCTTCGCTCACTCAACATGGTTATTATTTGCCCTCATTATGGGCCGTTCAAACAGAAGTGTCGCTAGGGAGGAACGTTTGAACTGCATGCATTTCAATTTGAAGTACTCGCCTATCAGCGCAAATGGCAGCGTGGTGGAGCGCCACGCTGCAAAGTGCTAGTAGGCTATGTGGGAAAAGTGGTTCACCTGTCAAACATCAGCAGTAAACCAGTGAATGACAAAGCGTCTGAGGGCAAGACTTTAATGGAGGAAAATGTGTACTTTGCTAGTATACTGTAAGCATATGAAGTTGCATCATTTACAAAGCTTACCATAATGTAGATATCAAGGTGGTAACTAAACTATTTAAATGCGTTGTCTCTTAGTTTTGTGGTTAGTTTAGTTTTAGTCAGTTACGTCAATAAATGTGAATTAATGATAATTACAATACAGTTGTGAATCATGTGATCATAATACTAAGAAAAGCTGTTGAAAAGAAACAGTAACTGTGTGGAACACAGTATGCTTTGTGGCTCACACAATTTTCAAATGCTTCCACCTATCTGTACTTTTTGAAGAAAATTAGGTAGAGGTCCCGTCTCCCCCTCACTTCCATTTCGCCTTTGCAGTCTTGCTAATAAGTCCTACTGTAAATCACATTAGTCAAAGCCTATCTAGCTTATTGCTTTGCGGAAATGGAGAGTCAAAAAGATATTTTAAAGATATTTTAAAAAGATATTTTTGTTTTTGTGAATTGTTTACCTAGTGTGCCACTCATGTAACCTTGCTGCACCCCTTGCTGCACCTTATGTATACTGTTACTATATCTGCTGCTATTTTAACTGCCTCATTTCATTGTAATTTCTTATATAGTATTTTATCCTGTCTTTTCCTTACATGTCGATTCGTCCTCTCTTTCTTGAAAACTGCAGATGATGATCTGCAGATGATGGTGGGATCTTGTGCCAAGCCATTTTACGCACTTTACATCTGTAAACCTGAGACAATAAACAGGTTCAAGTTGAAGTGCTAACATGTACAAGAGTGTATATTGTATCACTTAGGTAGAATAACAATGAAAAATAAGCAGAATAGGTACGATAAAGAAGAGCATTGGTATAAAATCATATGAAGATGTAGGATACATTAGACTACTACCATCATCGTGCAATATGTATTAAGAGTTAAGAATATTGGAATTAATAGCATAGAATAAGAATACAAATAAGAATAAGAATTCATAATATACCATAGGTGGTCATTTGAGTACACTGTATTATACACACTGTATACATTATTTCTTCCATGGTGATGGTTCCCAGAACTATGTCTCACATTTACAATCAAGTCTAAATCAGACACAAATCAGACACAAATGGGAGTCTGGAACTCAGATTGTATTTATGAAATATAAATAAACACTATAACAGAATTAATGTGATGAGGATGAGGATGAGAATTAAAGAAAGCACATCAAATCAAAGATTTCACATAGACAATCGCTCTAAAGTCTAATCTAGCAACAATGTGTAGAAACCCCAGTTTGTCCGTTAGATATACTCAAAGCAAATTAAAGGGACTACACCATGAATTTGAACTTTTCCTTTTTTGTGTGTTTTTGGTCTCCCCTACCTCTCTTCTATCCCCAAAAATACCCCAGTTTGAACACTCAGGCTTTCACAGCATATCTGGGGTTTTCTGTAAATTGGTCTCAAAACAGACCAAACTGATTTTCATCCAGACGTGACGTCCCCGTTTTTTTCAGTTCCAACTACTTCCATACTTCCTTTTTTTTTTTTACTTTTTCCACACAGAACCAGGAGATAACATGCATACAAACTGGCTCAATAGCGCCCCGTGCCAAACAGGACAATGTGGTATTGCAGGTGAAAGTGCTTTATGAGCCAGAGAGAAGTTAGTTGGAATGAGTATATCTGAGGCTTGATTTAGGCTCAAACCTTTTGAAAAACGTTTGAGGGACATAAACAATATGATATTAAATATAAAAAAAAAAAAAAAAATCATGGTGTAGATCCTTTAATATCTTGTGTTAAACCTCTACAGAGACATCGTAGCATCTTGTGTTTTACAGAGACATCGTAGCATCTTGTTTTTAACCACTACAGAGACATCGTAGCATCTTGTTTTTAACCACTACAGAGACATCGTAGCATCTTGTTTTTAACCACTACAGAGACATCGTAGCATCTTGTTTTTAACCACTACAGAGACATCGTAGCATCTTGTTTTTAACCACTACAGAGACATCGAGCATGGGGGGCAAGTTTCTAAAACACTAGCCAAGATATGGCGGCTCTTGCCCAGGAGAGTCATGCTGGCTACCCCTTCTAGTGGGCTCTCACATGTCTACTAAATGTAGGCTCTATCTTGATAAATTGACACAGATTTGAAGATTAAACAACTAAATTATCATCTAATAAGTCTTAAAATGGACACCAGTAGTATTCCGAAAGTTATAGCTTAAAGTTACGACTGTCCTCCTCCGCCATTGCACTGTAGTTGGTTGGCGTGATGTGCTTCAGAGGGGACAGTGATTTCCTGTTGGGTAGTGTAGTTTTCTAACGTTTCATCCGGATGAATCACATTTTCTCAAACTACATATCAACTACAGTACATATCATAAACCACTGTTTTTTTTAAGTTGGGTTGGGGGACCCCCAGTGGTCATTGGGTTCCAGGGGGTCCCCAGCAAAATGAAGAACAGTTAAAACATTTAACACGAATTTTAAGACTAATGTGCAAGCTCACAATGTGTCGCGATGCAACACGTTGTGAGACCTGGCACAAAGTCTTCTCTAATGGGGGTCCGTGATATAATACATCAATGTGCGACTTGTTGCTCCCCCTTTCCCCCTTCTGAGCAAAGTGGCTGACATCTTCTGTGCACCTAGTTTTTCTGTGTCTGAATGGAGGGACAGCGAAATCCCCCGCCTTTCCTGTCTGAATGGCTCATAACAGCATAATGATTTTGTAGAGAAAGTGAAAGGCTTTCTGAGTGCCACAGAATTCTCATGATGGAGCTGTGTGACACCTCAATGACCTGCAGCGTGAAGGAGACACTCTTGAAGGGGGTGAAAAAAACGCCCTCTCCAGTTTTGTGTGCAAATCTCAGAAGCCAATTATTTTCAAAGTTCATCAGCTATCAGCGGAAGAGAGGGGGTGGGAGGAGGGGGTGAAAGCATTTGCAGGCATCAAATAAGATTGTTTGTGTGTGCTTGGACGCGCACGTCTTGTGCTCACTTACCTCCGTGAAGAGACTCAGAGCGGGGGCCTTGCTAATGGCAGACCTGCGGCTTGTTGTCAGTTCAAAGCTATTACCCAGCATCCTCGTGGCCTAAAGAGATAGGACAGCTGCCTCAGGAACAGCCCTTCCGTCTAATCACAGACTCATTTATCCATCGCTCTCTCTCTCTCTCTCTCTCTCTCTCTCTCTCTCTCTCTCTCTCTCTCTCTCTCTCTCTCTGTTGTCTCTCCCTCTCTCTCTCTCTCTCTCTCTCTCTGTTGTCTCTCTTTCTCTCCCTCTCATTGCAATCTGAGGTTGGGATAAGAGTCTATTGCATTTTTTTCCCTCTGGCCTGCATTCCCATTACTGCGCCTCAGTGATGGTGGGGAGGAATTTGGATTTGATTGGTTTCTATGATGGCGCATGGCGGCGTGACAAACAGAAAGAGGGACCTCATCGGAGTAAAACGGGAAAATGGAGCGCGTCCGGCCGCTTCCATAAAGACGCCATAAAATGTGCTCAGTCAAATAAACCAGAGGCAGGTTTTACAGAGGGGTTTTTTACTGGGGCTCTCTAATGGGTATTTGTACCTTCTTGTGCAAAAAAACAGGATGACGGATACACACACACACACACGCACACACACGCACACACACACACACACACACACCCTATGCACTTACTGTGTTGTCCAGAAACTAACGTTTCACAACAAAGTAATTGTAACACAATTTTTTTCACCATACATCATTTCTATGAGGTGTCCAGAACAACTTACTAAAAGTCCTATGAAATACTAGTTGTGGATATATGTTTAATTGGCATCAATCCAAAATGGCCACCAATTATTGTCAAAAAGTCATAAAATGATGGTAACAGAATTTTTTTCTTCACAGACCATTTCTGAAGTCACCAGAACAACATACTAAGGCCACGTTTAGATGACGACGCTCTCTGGTGAAAACGTCAAAGTGTCGTTGCGTTCTCACTTTTTATTTTGCATTTCGACGGTGAAGCACCACTGATTGAAAACGCTGTACGGTGCGCAGTTGATCTGTGGGTTGCCATGTCCGCTTATTATAAGCAACTTTGGGCTTGATTTTCCTTTAAGTTGCTTGTAAATATTGGTTGTTGTTGCGTGTTGCAGGTTTTTGGGCTTGTTTTTAACACAATGGCTGCCAATGACGTATATATACGTCTTTTAATTATCAGCTGTTGTCCGCCAAAGACGTATATATACTATACGTATAATCATACTGGAGGAAAAAAATCTGTGGCTACGCGAACAGGTACCAAAATCATGGCAAAACCCTGGCAGACAACAGCTAAAAATCTGGGGGTTTAACATTGCAAATTACAACATGATGAGTCATCATGTTGTAATTTGCAATGTTAAACCCACAATCAATCCTCCAGTTCAAGGCAACACAGAAAGGGGGGAACTTTTTTCTTATTTCCACACAACTCCTTTATGCTATATTAATGACATAGTTAAATATTGAAAATGGGTGGATTTCCCCTTTAAACATATTTCCGCAACTAGGATTTCTTAGGACTTTTAGTATGTTGTTCTGGTGACTTCATAGAAATGGTCTGGGAAGAAAATAAATCTGTTACAATTACTTAGATTTTGAGGTCCAAAATGAGCTAGTTTGCCTGGACTATTATCAGTATGTAACGTATACACATTTGCATGTTTGCATATATAGGCAGCCACAAATATGCATACTTTACTCCTAACAAATTTGTAAAAACATGCAAATACCTAAACTTAACAATCTCTAACCTAATGTCTAAACACAGAGACCGGAGCCCACTGATCTGGAACCAGTCAAGCAAAAGTGTATACTATAATAGTTGAAAAATATGGATGAAACTGTGTAGGCACAAAAAAGGCCACTTAAGGCAATCGGACAGGTGTTTGCGAGCACTGGTTGGGTCCTACAGTATGTGTGCACGTGACTGTCTAAGCGTTTTTAACATTGCACCTAAACGTAACCATCGCTAACCTAATGTTCAGAAGCATTTTAACATTAAACTGGGCATTACCGCAAAGCACCGTGGGTATGATAATGTCGATTCAGTGGCCGCAACCTATTTTATTTACATCCTAAAATCAGTACCAAGTCAGTATTGTGTTTTCTCGACTCCCGACCCTGTTTATACTATACAATTAATTTTGTTCAAACCATTTTGCTGTTAGCTTAACATTATATACTACCTCACCTGCCTTTCCACTGCATTGCGTATACTGTAAAGAAAAATACCTGCAAACGCTGCATTGTTAGGTACCGTTGCAGAGTTCTCCCCAATGTTGCCAACTACTTGTTTCATGTGACTGTTTGACTGCCAGATAGTTGACACCGCTCTAGAGAAACACCGAGTCCATGTTGTTCCTTGGAGACTTGTCGCTCCAATCCAATTACGGAGTGTTGAACTTGAAAGTTCAAGTCCACCCCCTCCACACACGCGTTTATCCTTCTCCACCGATATTCATGATCTGTGACAAAAAGGCACTGCTCATATAGCCTATAGAAAACCTGCACTCCAGATACAGGTTTTCTATAGGCATGGGAGTAAAAAGCTCTGCCGGAGAGAGAGAGATGACACACACACACACACACACACACACACACACACACACACACACACACACACACACACACACACACACACACACACACACACACACACACACACACACACACACCAGGCAGTTTTACTAGCAGCAACCTCTTGGTAGTGATTGGCCGGTTGGCTGACACTGGGTGAAAAAGGTGATATACCTGGATACGTGGGCAAGGCATACACCCACCAAACATAAATGATTGGTGGGAGTATTTCAATGAATGCGGGAGAGGACTGTTTACCTTAAAATGCCTTTAAGATACCTGGATATGCGTCTCTCTTTTCTCTGCTAGGGAATCTCCCTTACATATGTAAATTAGAGGTTTGTTCAAACAATGGGAGGTGTGGGGTTCAGAGTGGGGGGGGCTGAGAGAGAGAGAGAGAGAGAGAGAGAGAGAGAGAGAGAGAGAGAGAGAGAGAGAGAGAGAGAGAGAGAGAGCCAAAGTTGCATTGTGACATTGAAGGAAAAGCTAATACAAATATTTTTTTTAAAATGTGTTCTTAGGTCTTGCATAGGTGAGCAGTGTTAGTTTACAGAAAGGACATACGAATAAAGCATGACACACACACACACACACACACACACAAGAGATCAGAGTGCAGTCTTGGGGCAAATATTGTACTATTACTCCACTACAATTATTTGAAAACTTTAGCGACTAGTTACTTTGCAGATATAAATGATTACATTATAAAACATACATTAACCACTTTAGCCTTATTTTATACCTAGGCTATTTGAAAATAGCCGATCTACAAGCTCACAACGCGTCGCGTTGTGAGCTTGTAGATCGGCTATTTTCAAACATTTTAGTACTTAAACACATTTTGATACCAATACTTTTGTACTTTTACCAAGTACGTTTAAGGGTCATTAAATGGTTAAAATTATATCACAAACAAGGCTTACTTTATGTGTGTTTTCGTGTGTATTTTGGGGGGTAGAGATTTACATGCAGGCACAACATTTGCATGAAAGGTGTTGATGGGTTCAGTGGCCCTATTGTCTCAGGTCTCTCGGACAATAGGAGCTCCACCTCTATCACCATATTAACCACTTTAGCCCTACTTTATACATAGGCTATTTGAAAATAGCCAATCTACAAGCTTGTAGATCTGCCATTTTCAAACATTTTAATACTTTCACTTTTGGTACTTTAAGTATATTTTGATGCCAATACTTTTTTTTTAACTTTTACTCAAGTAACATTTTGAACACAGGCCTTTTACTTGTTTCATTATTTTTATATTTTGTCTGTATTTTTATATTGTGGTATTGCTACTTTTATTTAAGTAAAATATCTGAGTACTTCTGCCATCACTGCCAAAAATACAGGTTACCACCAGTCATGTGGTTAATAAACTATTTAGTTTGTTTTCTAGTCTAGGCCCAGTAGTGCTCAAAAGAACAAAATGTAATGGACTTTTCTTGTAACAAGTAAGAGCATTTCTACATTACACTATTGATACTTTTACTTAAGTATAAAATGTCAGTTCTTCTTTTGTGCTTGTTGTTTAGTGCAAAGCATTAGTACCTCTACATAGTAACGTTTAACTTGTTAAAACTAACTAAACTAAGTAAATAGTTTATTTCCAATCTCTCTCTCTCTCTCTCTCTCTCTCTCTCTCTCTCTCTCTCTCTCTGACTGCCAACATTTAACATGCACATTCAAATGGTGGGGAGGGGAACCTTTGTGTCTATCCAATCAGATGTGTCCAAACAGAGTTTTCAAACATTCGAACTGTTTGGGCGGTTGGGTGAATTCATTCTTCTCAACCATGTACTGCTGGCCTGTTGGTGTTTTCGGACTAGCTTTGTAAATGGTAAGCTGCTATTTTATCTAATTGTAAATCATTAGTAGGTTATACTGTTTATTGTATTTACTTTGATCAGTTCTCTACAGTCTGTTTGATCAGTTGTAGGCTAGTGTTCATTTACCTGTATGAGTTCAGATTGTTTTAAAACATGTGGCCTAGTCAAGTAGCTAGTCAATTCATATCCCATGATTTAATTTGTCAGCATAATGCAGTATAGTAAAATACACAGACTTTATACATTTTAGTAACTAAAGTTGGATTGCTTTGTAGTTTGTCTTTACTGTGGCTATATTGAATACAATGGCAAAGCATTGCTTCATCCCACTAACCCCTAAAATGATATTTGCAGGGAGAATTCCATTGATTTCCCCACTGTTGACGAGGAAGTTTTATAAGGTACTACACACCCACACTCTTCATTTAACTTTTTTTTTTGTGCACTCCTGTTTCAGTTGAAGTTTTCTGAGTTGTAATTGCTGTTATATATTTTACAGTTGTTGGCATCCAGCGGTACATGTGTGAGGACCTTTCTGAGTTTTAACAGGTAATCTCCAGAATAAATTGCAATTTGCATGTCAACAGTCAAAGGACAATGGCTTGGTTTTCAGCAGAAGATTCAGCAGACAGTCAGCAGGCAATACACACACACACACACACACACACACACACACACACACACACACACACACACACACACACACACACACACACACACACACACACACACACACACACAATAGTGTGGTAGAGTGTGGTAATTGTATTAACATTGTTGTGTTCCGGTTTCAGTGGTTTTGTGGTTTAATTGTAATTCTTTTTTTCTTCTGTTTTTCTTCAAGGCTTCAAGGACTGCCATTTTGGATCTTCAGCCCTCCAGCAGTCCAAAGTTCAGGAGATCATCTCCAAAACCTCATACCAAACGCTGCATTCTCCAGGACCCAATGCTTGAGGACACAGAGCAACTCCAAAGATGGGCTTCCATTTTGGATCTTCAGCCCTCCAGCAGGAAGAAGTTCACAAGATCATCTCCAGGACCTTGTACCAAACGCTGTGTTCTCCAGGACCCAATGCTTGACGACAAAGAGCTTGAGGACTATGTTTTTAGTGCAAACATTTTAACTCAAATCTTTGCTTCTGGGTCCCTGGAACAAAATATATTTCTTTATTTTCTGTATTTCTTCCTGTGGATTATACCAGGGACACATGACTTGGATTTAGCTCTTCCTTGGACCCAACCACTGTGGATTACATGAGTAGCCTACAAGTGACTTGTTTTCCTTTTCCCGCTATTTTTCTTTGCTCTTCCTCATGGCACTACTTGCTGACTATATGTCAGTCTATGTGGATTATGCGGTCGACACACACTGACATTTTGCACCGTAATCCTGTGTATAACGCACTGACTTTTGATTTTTTTTTCTCCAAGCACCTTAACTAACGTCCATACGTAAGTATATCATGCACAGTATACATTGCTGCTATGTTCATGCACATATCTTATCTCAGGTACTAGTGTGAGTATATAGACACACATTTCACCCACTTTTTTTAATTAAACCTGTGATGTGACAATAAACCTGATTCTGATAACTCAAATTTTTGCTTCTGGGGTCCCTGGAACAAAATACTTTTCTTTGAAACAGTTTACCTTATCTGTGTGCTCTTGTTCCATTGTTTTGTATACATTTATTTTTCTTGATCAATAAACATAATTACATGAGTTCTGCCTATGTGTTTTTCTATATTGTTTGTGTGTGGATAATATATATATATATATATATATATATATATATATATATATATATATATATATATATATATATATATATATATATATATATATATGGGTAGTGGGGGGGGACTATAAACCACCCCTCCCACTGGGGGTGGGGGGGGGGGGGGGGCTATAAACCACCCTTCCCACTGAGGGAGGGGGGTATAAACTAGGGGGTTTATACAAGAATTAGCATGCAGAATGTGGGGTGGGTGGGTGGGTGGGTGGGGTTATAAGCCACAGCTTCCAACCAAATGTAGTTTTCTGCACATGCTCAGAAGTGGTTGGGGTGGAAGGGTGAGAGGGGTGGGAGGGGTGGGTGTGTGAGATCCTTGCTGGCCAGACACCACAGGGGGTAAATGCAAATGAAGGTCTCAGAAATGGTACATACACCTGAATATGTGGGAGGTATGTGGGAGGTGGTACATTAATGAATGAGGGCAGCATACACACACATACTCCCTTAAGTATCAGGGGTATGCCTGAGGGATACCCTCCCAAAATCATTGCTTTTCACCCAGTGTGAGCAGTGATAACTGAGAGCAGATCTAAGATCGTCGGCGTGTGTAATGACCACTTGGCTGTCCTAAGTATGTCCTTATGGTCATCACTGCCAATGTCACATCTGCTGAAACGTATGCATTTAAAGGATTGGCACCTTGGCTGTTGAGACTGAGAATGCTAAAATTAGCCACAAACCACATTGACTCTATGTCTTTACTATCCTGCCTCCCTGTCTCCCACTGTCTGCCTTTCTCTCAACATTGCCAGCGGCAGGCTGAAGAGAATGATACTTTTACTTTGGCAAGTTGGGGTATAAAGCAGAATCTTTGTCTCATGGTATTCTTCTCAATTCTGTCGTGTGTGTGTGTGTGTGTGTGTGTGTGTGTGTGTGTGTGTGTGTGTGTGTGTGTGTGTGTGTGTGTGTGTGTGTGTGTACTGTGTGTGTGTGTGTGTGTGTGTGTGTACTGTGTGCGTGCAGGAGTTTTGTACCCTCAGCCATTGCGGCATCAAACAAACTGCCCGTCGATAGGATGGTTTTCTGGACCTCATGTATTGTTGTGTCGTGTGATATGTTGTTTTGTACCATATGGTTATGTGTTGTTGCTTGTTGCTTTTGAATGGACTTGTGAAGACAAATATCCCCCCGGGGACAAGAAAGATTATTATTATCCATGGAATCAAAATGTGCACGTGGTGTGTGCGATCATTGATTCCCTTTTCATCAAGGTGAAAACATGCAATTTATTGTCATTGTCTCATATTGTAGGCTGCTACGTAGCTGCTAGGTTTCATTATGGAGTATACAGATGTGCCACTTCAAAACTTCACACGTTACTGTTCTTTCCCTGAAAGTGCCCTGAAAATGCATTTTTTCCTCCCTGTTCTGCCCTTAAAAAGGCACTGTTTTGCCCCTGAAAAGAAGTTGTCACTACACACCCCCGTTTTTCCCTTCAACAGACATCCATATACATGAGAACAAAAGAATGTGTGTTGAAGAAGGTGTCAGACTCATTATGAGGCGAAAGGTGATTTGAAGAGGTCCTTGACCAGTTGCTCAAATTAATTAGCATCATAAAAGCAGTGATCATCAAAATAATTCAGCATTTTAAATGCCCTTCTTTGTCCCTCTTATTGCCCTGGGAATCCCCTGAAAATGTACTGTCTTGGCGATGGCAGGACATTTGAAGTTTTGAAATGGCACATCTGTAACTGACATCTAGCCTGTTAGAAATGCATTTTAGGTATGTCAGGTCCATAAAATAATAGATTGGGTCTGTAATGTCTCAGAACAAATCGGATCTCGGAACAAACCTCACGGGTCCGGGTCTGTCTTTTACAACAGAATGTCGGGTCTACTCGGATCTCGCAACTAATTTCCCCGGGTCTGTCCAGGTCCGTCATTTAAAATCTCAGTACCGGGTTCCAGGATTTTAAACCAGGTTCTTTTTAAAATGACGGGCCAATAAAAACATATGCTCTTACTCCTGGGTGATGTCACCTGCAGGAGCCTGTCATAGTCACAGAAATTGTTTCGGGCTAATTGAGATACCTATGAACATTCCCACCTCAAAAGATCACACTTCTTGAGAAAGTTTGGCCTTTCTTTCTTCCTGTGACGTCTGTTCCTGTTCAGGAACAGATCAGCTTTATTAATTTCCAAAGCAGATGTCTGCTGTAACACCTTCCTGGCACCAGACATATGCAAAGCTCAAGCAGGGTTGAGGAGATAACTTATAAGCAAGCAATTTGGGAACCCTAAATCTGTCTTGAGAGATTAATAAGCAAGTAAATTGGGCATCGCTCTGTGACGATGTGGTCAAGAGGAGGAGCAGCCATGTTTCGTCCAACATACTCTTCTACAGTTTCTGCAGGAGCAGCAAGAAAGGTCATGCTGACAGGAAATCAAGAAGTATGATCATCTGTTCTACAAAGGTACCTACTGTAAATGTTCACAAGATTCTCAATTAGCCTGAACACTTACTGTGACAGACTGTGACAGGTATCTCAAATAAGGGGTGTGTGTGTGTGTGTGTGTGTGTGTGTGTGTGTGTGTGTGTGTGTGTGTGTGTGTGTGTGTGTGTGTGCGTGTGCGCGGGCGGGCGGGCGGGCGGGCTTCATCCAATAAACCTAGCACTGGATTATACACACACACTCACTGACTCCAAGTTCAAGTGCTATATTTAATGTTGATGTATACAGGTGAAGTGCACAGAAGCACTACTTTC
>NC_139939.1:40515371-40542871 GCF_963454915.1 Gymnoscopelus microlampas
GAAATTAAGTGCCCGCTGTTTTTTTCTTCTCTCTTTTTTTTCTCTTTGAAGGTGGTTGGCAGTCACTCGTGAAAGTAGTTGTTGCACTGTGAATAGTGCATGCTTATTAAAAAAAAGCAAGCATGTAAAGCTAAACACAGAGGCTAATTACTTTAGAAAGTGCTGAGCGTATAAAGATGTCTGTCTGCGTTGGCACCAGAACATACCCTCTAGTGGAAGGCAGGATATTTTACTGTTGCATTTTAGTCGTGTGTGTGTGTGTGTGTGTGATAATCTTTTTTTTAATTGCTTTATAACCAATAACACCTAACCCATGGTTACTTGGGACTTCATTTGAACTGAATTTATACGTTAGGTGCCCCATATAATCTTATGTACAGTAATGGAAAACGCAAATCAGTTATTCTGTTCTAATCATGACAGTAAATTGTATGTCAGCTACCACCCTTTGATCAACATAATTCAAAACTAGAGAGATGCACGCATAAACAGTGCCATATGACAGGGAGATGTTCTGTGGGGCCCTACAAAGTATTTATATTCTGTCTGTGTGATAGATGGAAGTTCAGCTATTCCCCTTGAAGCACTTCAAGGGTATAGAACATTGTTCGCTCTATCTCATGGAACAAGTTGAGGTAAGCAATGATGATGTGACATCTATCCATGATTAGGCCATGATACCTTTATTCTATCCCATAGTAATAAAACACTTTCGGCATGACACAATAATATTAATTAAACACCACACACCCCAACACACTTCTCGAACTGTACAATAACACCGTAATGCATTTAAACAGTATCTGCACATGGTGCTAAAAAGGGTACCATCAGGCACATGATAGCTTAGCTGTTTTCCAAAGCTGGTGTGAGTGCCAGATCATTAGAACCACTAATGCTTTAATGCCATGGGTACCCTCTGGAACCCATTCAAGGACCCCTGGGGGTCCGGGGACCCCCAGGGGTCCTTGAATGGGTTCCAGAGGGTACCCAGATAAATGTTGGAAAGTTAGTAACCAAATGTTTTTACCATCTGGAGAGAAAATGCATATCAAACGATAATGGTCTCAACACAGTTGATCACATCAATTGCCCAATTTGATCATCTGGTAGATCAAAAAGAGGTGTTTCCCCACCCCTACAGTATATCTGCACATAGTAACAATAGAATTTCATTATGATATATACTGTAGACTAGTAAGAATTTACCAATATTGATCTCTGGAAGCTCTCTCTCCTTTCTCTTTATTGTGATAATATGAGCTTTTAAAGGGAGCATGTACAACATACACTCATTAGCACTACACCTGTATTGTCTTCCAAAGAAATAGTGCTACAATATTCCACGGATAGGCTACACTGTAGCCTATTTGCGGAATATATGGGCAATATATGGCCATATACAGTAGGTCGCCAGTTCTGGACAACCGGATCTCCATGCTTTTATATGGGCATATCTGTTGGATCAGTGGTTCTGGACAATAACCTATCCGGCCGACTCAACGCCGGGCACCACGCTCCCTCTAGTCCTTGTCAATAAGCGCACCGGAGGGACGGTTTTCGAGATACGTGATCTACAGACATACACACAAACTTACAGAGTGTTCAAGCATTGAATAATAATAATAATTATTATTACTATGTATTAGTAGGCAGTTAGTGAGTGTGTGGGTGCTTATGGGGTGTCACTTCAGGACTGGTGTGTACTAGGCTGGGAGATAATATTCACAGTGTATCCTGAGCAACAACAAAAATAACTAGACTACACCATTGGCAGGAACCACACAGTTTCCTTTGAATATATATAATACCTTACCACTCTCACTGTCACTGACACACTGACCTTTTAGTGATTTACAAAACAAGAATAAGACTTCAGAAGATTTAAAGATCAATATCCAGAATCCTTTCAGATGTAGATTTCAAGACCCTCTGACAATGCAATGCAAGTTGCATACTGTGTACATATTTCTACATATATATTTCTTCTGTTGCATATTTTGTGAAAATATCCACTGCAGGCATTATATGTCTACGGCAAGAAACACTTGCCGAATATCAGAAATTCAGAGTTTTGTCACTCCACTCAAGCCATTTTGTTTCCTTTTGCTTTTATTTTGCCTTCCTTATCCTTGTGGTGCAATTAGTTTGCTGTCCTTGTGATTTTCTCTGGGCGTTGTGATTATAAGCTGTTTCCTTGTTTAGTTTTTTCTTAATCAACTCTTTTCCTTATTTTTCCTTTTTTATCCCAATTTAATCATTGCCAATTCCCCCCATGTATTGTCCCCATCAGTGCCAGTCCCTACTGTTTGGTCTGTGGAGGGTGTAAACAACTATACGTTTCTCCTCTGATCCATATGGAGTTGCCAGCCGCTTCTTTTCACCTGACAGTGAGGACTTTCACCTGGAGGGTGTAACATGTATTGTGACTTGATTGGTTATTGTTGTCTCTGTTTCATATGCAGAGTGACTTATTTGCTGATAATTATACTTTGTCTGTTTTTTTCTAGTTATATCGCACAATTTTAACTATTGTCTGTTTTTATTGTATACATGTTATGTATGTGAGGACCCCAGGAAGACTAGCGACCACCTTGTGGAAGCTAATGGGAATCCTAATAAAGAATAAAGAATGTGCAGACGCTATCCCTCCAACTTCAGAACAGCCCCAACCAACCTGCAGGAGTCGCTAGTGCATCGACAAAAAATGCCGGCAGCGAGCTGTGGGAGCGAGTATTCGATGCTGGCGTCTGGAAACTGCCTTCAGCATGACACGACCAATGAGAGTTAGCGCTTTCGTTGTTGCTAAGATACGGTGTAAGG
Organism: Gymnoscopelus microlampas; assembly: GCF_963454915.1. NCBI lineage: Eukaryota > Metazoa > Chordata > Actinopteri > Myctophiformes > Myctophidae > Gymnoscopelus > Gymnoscopelus microlampas. The sequence goes on from NC_139939.1 coordinate 40,518,195, forward strand.
CCCATAGCACGTCTGGCCCATAGCTTGTAGATTTCTCGCACATGATTGGCGTAGCCTGCGTTGCCAGCTGGTTCGCGTCACAGAGGGTGCTCACTTTTTGTCGCAGATGATGATGATTGGCTGTTGAAACGGACCATCCAGAAGTAAATTGCGAGCTGAAATATATAACACTTTATGATTATTAGAAAAGGAGACACATGTGAAGATGGAAAATAAAATAGATGAGATTATATACTTTTGCATGAACGATTTTTGTAGCAAGTTGGGAGAGAATTGGCCCACTCCTGTGGCCTTGGGGTTGATAAGAACATTTTGGGTTCCAAAAGGGACGTGGAGATCCCAGTGGTGGACAATAACTTTACCCCTGCACCAGCCGGACACCCCATGTCAGCTGTCTTCATTGTCTTGGTCCACCATGTACTTTTGTTTACACCATGCCTCAGATTCCCACATGTTTATCATGTGACCTTCCCCGTTGGTTGAGTGTACAGCTCCATGTCATTACCATTCGAGCTGTATTTAAGCTGTGCTGTTCTCTGTCTTCACTGCCAGATTGCAAATGTTAACATGTTTTGCTTGGCTTCATATAGTTGTATTCAGGGTTTCTGAGTCTCAGCCTCTGTGCTCGTAGTCTGTGTTTCTGGTTACTGAGTCCTGTCTCTGGAAACCAGTTAATGCCTGCTGGACCGGCGTGTTTGACTTTTGTCTGTTATTTAGTTATAGAGAGAGAGAGAGAGAGAGAGAGAGAGAGAGAGAGAGAGACAACAGTTCTTAATATGATCACAATACGATTTAGTTATAAATGGTAGATGACAAGGCGTTATATAATAAACACTGATCGCTAACACGGAAGTTGGACAGTGCACCCGTCTCTACGGTGGCCCCTAAGGCTCAACTCTGACTACAAGAAGAAGAGGTGTTACTTCTCTACACCCCCCCCACACACACACACACACACACACACACACACACACACACACCTAGCCTCTCTACCTGTTATAATCCTACACCAATCTCCTCAAGGTGGGATTTGTCCGGATCAATTTCATAATGCATTATTCATTATGAGAATTTCATCAAATATCCTACAGGTCGCCCGCTCCGCCTTCTTTGCCAACCCACCGTCTCCAACACCATCACTTTTCTATCCCCTCATCATCATCTCCTCTCTTCCTCCCCTCCTCTACGTCAGCAGATTATCCAACTCAAATGAATTCACAGGTCAGAGGTAAATGAAATGCTCGCTTGACTCTAATCTCCCTTTTTTTCTGTTTTTCTTCTCGTCGCTGAGAAAGTGCTCCTAAAAATTCACCTCTCTCTGCCTGACTCGTTTTTTTGTTTATTATCATTTGTTGTCTCGCCCACATCTTCGGCCTGGCCGAGTGTTTGTGTGTGCGTCCGTCCGTCATCCATCCTTACGTCTTTTTAGAAGCTAATCTCCGGCACCGTTGGACCGATCGGCATGAAACTGTGCATACTCCTTGGAGGCCAAGTAAAAACCTCTGCCACAAATGTCTCACCTTAGCCTGTTATAGCGCCACCAGGAGGCAGATTTTTGCTAATCACATTTTTGATATTACTCCTACAGATGTCCAAACCTCACCCAAATTGGTACACATCATCTCTGAAGTAATTTAATCAAGATGTATCTGTCAGATCTTTCGGATTCTATTCCGATTGACTACGATTGGTTTTAATCGTAGTCGGTTTTAAAGGACCGATCGGCGGGAAACTTTGCACGCACACTCCCAGTATGCCAAGGAAGAATATCGTTTTTTCAATTCGGCCAGTTATAGTGCCACCATGAGAGACATTTTTGCCAAACACATTTTTTGTTAGTACTCCCACAGATTTTGTCCAAACCTCACGCAAATTGGTATACATTATCTCTGTAGTCATGTGATCAAGACGAATCTGTCACATTTCTCATATTCCATTCAAATTTTCGAAATATTGTGGCTGTTTTGCACAAAATGCCATACATTATGAATGCAGCGCCCGATTGCTGGGAAACTTTGCACACACATTCCCACTAAGCCAAGGAAGAACCTCAATCCCAATTTTTTCTAATCTCCTCATGGTAGCGCTACAACAGCGCAATTCACGTTTTGGCCTATAACTCTTGAACCGTAGGTTGTACAATAAACATCTTTTTTTCACTGGACTCTTTGGATCATGACGCAACTTTAGGCCCTGTTTGTGCCAGATTACATTTTCTGCCATAGTGTTTTCTTCAAAACACACTTTTTGCTACTACTCCTACAGATTTTGTCCAAAACTCACACAAATTGGTACACATTATCTCTGGGATCATGTGATCAAGATAGTTGGATAACTCCGATCCCATTCCAAGTGGACATGACCAATGTTTGTGGGCCCTCGGTAGGCAACCCGGCCTGGCGGAGATCTGTGCTTTTTTGCAGTGTTATGGTTTCCTTCAAGAAAGAGTGAGGAAGGGAGGAGAGCTATAGAGCGAATTTCACATTTTCATTTATTTAAAATATTTCATACAAAACTGACAACAAGAAAATAACGCTTCAACAAAGAACATTGCTATCAACACCCACAAGCGTACAAAACCTAATAAATCCACCAATACATAAATTAGAGAAGAAAATAACATTGGAGGGGGGAGGATGTAGAGAAAGGGAGGGAGGGGTGAGAGAGGGAGAGAGAGAGAGATGCAGAGAGAGAGAGAGAGACAGAGAGATGCAGAGAAAGGGAGTAAGATTAACGGGAGTGGGGGGGGGGGACTAATGGTGGAAAATGCTGATGTAGGTTGGCAATGTGTGTGAAGACTGTTATTTTCCATGGCTAACCGAGCCACTGATGAGCTGGCCAGCTTGTGTGTGTGTGTGTGTGTGTGTGTGTGGGGGGGGGGGTGGGGGGGTGGGGGGGGGGGGGTTAGCTTGTACAACATACAGCATTGTGATTGTCTGGAGTTTGTGTATCTTGACCATGTTATACATTTAAATTAAGACTTCTGATGCAGTCAGTTGAGCTGCTTATGAAACATAATTTAATGACAGTTAACGTCAGGTCTTTAATGAGTGGGTGAACTCATGGCCTTTACTGTACTGTATGTTCCAGCTGGTTGAATGTGATCTCATCAAATGTCGATAATTAGCCTACTCGGGACCAGTTCCAGAATGGAATTGAACGCCAACCCTAGAATTTACAATGTTGGCATTTAGCAGACATTCTTATCCAGAGCGACTTACTGTACGAGTACTTGTGTTGAGTATTTATGATAATATACTATACGTTTCTCATGATGAAATATATGAATATGGACAGCAATTAATGTGGCTGCGCATGGTCCAAATCACTCTACAGTATAAAGCGTACAGGCAGGGTCAATAGGTTATAATGGAATAGTAATGTTAAGTGAATTAGAACACAGTACGATGATTGGAGCTAGATACAGTATGGTGGTTCTAGCATCTCAGAAACGGCCACCCTTTTGCCCTCCTGGGAATTTCTCAGCGTTTGCAGAGAATGGTGCGATAAACAAAAACCAGTCAGCAGCAGCTCTGTGGGCGGAAACAGCTCGTTAATGAGAGAGGTCAGAGGAGAATGGCCAGACTGGTTCAAGCTAACAGGAAGGCCAAAAGTACATATAAATTATAACGGCTCGGTACAGCCGTGTCCTGAAGGTGTGCAGCAGGGCAACTCACGAGTCACGACTCATCGAACCTTGAAGGTGGTGGTGGTGGTGGTGGTGGAGTGAGGGCAGTATTAGGTTTGTGTGTATCTATTAAAGTGGCCCCAGAGTCTATTATCTTCTGAACTGTTTATGCTGTATACACCAAGTTAAATTCCTAGTGGCCTTGCTGCCTATACACAGCAAAATCTGGAGGGCACATTTAACTCTGAGAGTGTGGAAAATGGACCCGTGATAGTGACTGATATGACCCAAACAGGATGAGCATACAGTACATGAACTCTGCTTCAACTGATCTGAGGGGAGATGTACAGCGCAGAGAGATAACGGCTTATTCTGACCAACAGACAGAATCCAGGCCCGTTGTCCTCACAGTGGCTCTCTCTGTGAGACACTGTTCTTGAGCACAGTTAACCCATTAAGATCGGGAAAGCATCTGTCATTTTAGATTTTAACCACTTTAACCATTATTTTATTCTTTGGCTATTCAAAAATAACAGATCTACAGGCTCATAGCGCAGCACTGAGTGCTGCGCTATGAGCTTGTAGATCTGCTATTTTTGAAAAATAATGAACATTTGTGCAGATCTTTGAATATGTATATATTTTTTAAGCGAACATTTGTAACTCAAATCTTTGCTTCTGGGGGTCCCTGGAACTAAATATTTTGAGATGGGGGGAGGGGGGGTCCGCGGCCAAATACATATCATTTTGGGTGGTCCTTGATATGAAAACGATTGAGAACCATTGATATTATAGCAACATTAAGTGTTTCAGAAAACTGTTAGGATTTAGAAGACATTTGTAGATTCGACCTCAGTTCTTAATGGGTTAAGCGTTAAGGTACACAATAAGCTTTGTTGTGTCTGATAGGATTCAAGTATACTATACAAGGACGCTGTGGCCATGTGAAACTGACCCTGATGGGGATACTTGTCTAGCTTAAAGCACTTAAAACGCTTAACATTTTTTCAGGCCTATCTACCTCACTAATGGTCTTTATACAATGTATCCTTTTTGTCTACTCGCTCTGTGTCTCAGAGGCTAGCTGTGAATAGCTCGAAAAAAGACATGCCAATGACATCATTGGCGGAGTTTTCAGGCTAATGGAAATTGTACCCTTTCTCCTGGAACCCAGGCATGCTAAAACAGTAAGCATGATTTTTGCATTTAAAAAGCAAGAAAGTTACTGTATATACGATGTTGATCTTGTATTTCAAACAATGCTGTGCGTATTTGCACAGAAGCAAGAGTGGTGAAGAAAGAGAGTGAGGAAGAGAAAACATTTCCGTTTATTTCAATAAGTAGTCTACACTTTATTGCTGATATAAAAACAAATTCAAATACATCTTGTCATGTGGGAATGTAGTTAATCCAATAGCCTCCTGGCTTTCTTAAATTGTCTCTGCTCAACGTGCAGCAAGTCATCAAGTCATCAACAAATTTGGATCTCAGTAGTCCATCATGCTGGTGATGGTTTTCCTATAGTGCGCATTAATGTGACTTCACATTATTGGAAAATAAACCCTCATTAGGTGAACCAGGGGCGACGTGAAGTTGTTATCGAGAAATAACAGACTGCAGAATGATGTAGATTTAGCACTCAACAAAGCCATGTAGTAAGTGAGGTGGAGTGTACCTTTAAGTTCAAGGGAAAACATAAATTGCAATAGTAGTGCATATGACAGTGTTTGTATTGCCTGAAAGGACACAGTGCTGAATGCATACACTATGCTAGTCCCCTTTAAATTATCCCAACAGTTTGTATCAGTACTAACAAATATTGTCAGCTTCTGTAAGGCCTTATTTACTGCCTTTAGCAGACTGATTTGTCTGAAGAAGATCCAAGCAGGCGCCAAACAGCAGGAAACGGCAGGATCGAAATGTTGTGCGTGTATTTATTGAATAAACCTCCAGAGCATACAAGAAAAGTTGCGCAGTCCGTCCCTCATAAATCATTTTAACTGTACATATAACGTGCATTGTAAAGGGTGGATACTATTCTGTATGTGTACTGAATAACCTTGTCTTGTGTACTGCTTGTGTCTTCAACACCGAGCCAATTTAATCCTTGAGGGCAAATAATCATTCCATCTGTCTATCTGTCCGTCCGTCCAAGTGCAGCTACACAGACATACTGTTTACGGTATGTATCCCCACATTTTGAAAGGCCAGGACTGTAATAATAATCTGTCACATTCCGGCGGTAATGAGACCTCTTGACTAGCACAGTGGTTCTCAAACTTTTTCATGCCAAGGACCCCCAAATTGACACTCAATAGCCCCCCATTTGAAAAGATTTTGTACAGCTCTAGCAGTGATTCTCAACCATTTTAATTCAAGGACCCCCAGTTTGACATTCATATACGTATCCCCATTTTATGGCATTTCTATCTCAGGGACCCCAATTCAATGTCAATGTTAATTTTATGCTGAGTGTACAAATGGGTCCATTTGGTTCCATTTGTACACTCTCTGAGTTACAGACCCATAAGGGTCCATTTGGTTCATAACTATCTATAATTTAGCTGGGGACCCCCTGGAATTCCCTGAAGGACGCCTGGGGGTCCCCAGACCCCACTTTGAGAACCACTGGACTAGCATTCAGTTCTTCATTCAGTGTAGGGACCAGGCACTGCAATGCAGTGTGCCTTCCTGTCCTATGACCTTGATCCAATGCCACCAGAACCTTGTGTCTCACCCTCTCAGCTCTCCTGTTGTTTGTCTGTCTCTGTAAACCGGCGTTTTCCAACCTGTGGGCCGGGGCCCCCCGTTGGGCCGTCAGGATATTGCAATTGGTCGCCCAAATAATTGGCAAAACACTACGATTGTATTGATAATATAACATTAATATTAAAAACATAATGTAAAGAAATACATTAATGGTATTTTCTTTTCTTTAAAACCTTGAAAACAAGTTTTTGTGATACCGATAAATAGAAACTTAAAGTATACTACTTAGCTCCATAGTTCCAAGCTAGAACACAATCGATCCATTAAAATGAACCTGTTCTGAAAATGCACGCGGACCACCCATCTGACCACTTAACACGGCAGCTGAATGACTGCCGCGTGAAGTGGTCAGATGGGTGGGCCACGAACACTTTTGAGATTTTCAAGTGGGCCCTGCATCCAGAAAATGTTAGGAACCACTGCAATAAACTTCTGTTCATTTATTTAAAAAAAATAAACGTTTAGCTTGACCACATGATACAATGCAAGAAACAGCTAAGGCATGTCAGTGAAGAGAGAAGGTGACATATTACTAGATTAGATTTTGCACATTTTAATGATGTACTGTTGTACTTTATTTGCCTAGTATGCAGGAAGCATACCAACTGTGTGAACAACCCTTACCATTGCTCAGTAAACCCTTAATTGGTGCCTGTTATACCAGTGGTTCTCAAACTTTTTCATGTCAAGGACCCCCAAAATGATACGTATTTGGCTGCGGAACATCCATCTCAAAAATATGTTGTGCCGTGGATTTTTCAAAAATTGCAGATCTGCACTCATAGTGCCGCACTTTGTGCCACGCTATGAGCTTGTATATCTGCTATTTTTGAATAGCCGAAGTATAAAATTTGGTTAAAGTGGCTAAAATGATTGTGACACTACAGTATATTAACTACTTTTGCTGGGGACCCCCTGGTACCCCCCCAAGGACCCCCGTACCCCACTTTAAGAACCAATGTGTTACCATAATCACCACTGATTGTGATGTATTGTACCCAGGTATTTATACACTCACTCTGTGTCTACATTGAGATTATAAAACATTTCATTGAGTCTTCCGGTAAGTCTGCCGTCATCTTCGTCCTACTCTGTAAATAGATGTTCTGGGTTGTCCTGTTGCACTACTGCAAGCCCTTCATGTTCCCGTACATGTTGTCAGCAGCCTGTATTATCACTGCATTTCGTAGACAGGGGTCTCCCAGGGATCTCATTTTATTACTATAACATCCCCAGAATAGGGACTCTAGGGTTTAAGTGTTGGTTCACTGCAGCATGTGCCGAGGCACATTCTGTTTTGAGTATATAAAAAAATGTGAATTCTTATTCTCTTAAAAAATACTGTATCATTATTACGTATAGTAGCCTGCTATATTTACCCACTTTTGGGTGTGGGAGTTTATCTCCAAAGGAATGTAATCCACGATAATGACAAATACAATTACTAAGGCCAAACTAACTGCATCCCCTTCTCGTCCGACACGGGAAGACTTGAAAGCGAATTAGTTCAGGCCAAAGGGGTCTCTTGTTGCCGCTTTCTTGTTCTGCTCTGTTAGCGCAGATAGAGTTGTGTGATAATCAGAAATCAGCCCACATCATTTCCTCCTCTGTTCCCCCTGGAGAGGGCGGGAAAAAAACGATTAAATTGAGCCAACAAGTCTTTTTTTATATACTCCCCAGGAAATACAAATGTATTTGTTTTGATCTTATCTGCCTTTTCTTCTCTCTTATTTAAGTCAAATGCATTATTCATGAGCGTACCCGACAACAGACAAAAGTCTCCATTTTTCCCAAAACGTGTTCATCTGATATTGCACAGCCACCAAGGACAAATACGACTTTCCTCCAACCTGAGTATTACCGTAAGTTGAAAAAGCTCCCTTTGTCTGCGCTGTTCAGGGTCGGCCGGCCGAAGATGTTATGTATGTAGACCAATGCGGCTGCTGTTGCATGCCAAGGAACAGAAATAGCTGAAGGCAACCTCCCCGACGGTGTTGCTTTAGTAAGTCAAGGTGCTGCTCCAGTAGATGACTGAATGTGCAGATGCTGCATGCAGTTAGCATCAAGCTGTCCCACAGGGAGAGGAAGAGAGCAGCGGAGACTCCTACACAATGAGAGAGAGTGTGTGGTCAAGGTTGTTATGTCGTACAGTAGCTTACAGCTCTCCTCCTGCACAATTAGGGACACACGCACGCACGCGCGCGCGCGCGCGCACACACACACACACACACACACACACACACACACACACACACACACACACACACACACACACACACACACAGCAAGGAGGTGCACAGTGCAAAAACAGACAGAGCCTCATACACATACACTGTGTTGACAAGTTTAAATGCACACACATTTACACATGCATACAAGCACACAAGCACACACAGTGGTGCGCACACACACGTAATGGCACATTACACACATCCTGTACCAGACACACAAAGATGCAGTCACGAAAATGCATGCACGCACACACTCGCAGGTCTACGCACACGCATGCACACACACAGGTCCAGAGAGATCAGTCCCAGGCCACTCTAATCTGAACTGCAATTATCAAGAGTGATGGGGAAAAAATCAAAAGTGCTGTGGAAATCCCCACGGTCCACCCACTTTCTGCCTCCATTAGACTGGTGAAGCACACAACCACACACACACACAGTGGCTGTAGCTGAAAGGGGAGAGAGGCCGTCTGGGAATCAGAAGATCCCCGGTCCGCCCTCTGGCTGCCCAGTCTGTGTCAAAGCAATCTGGGAACCCATGTAAAAAAAAAAAAAAGGAAAAACGGCGCCCTCTGCTGTTTTTTACCTTTGAATTTGACTCTGGGGGTGCTCTCAATAGATTGTGGGTACAGGAAATAGGCCCGTTTGGTCTGCCCTCAGCCCTCCTCTTCCGGTGGGGGCGCCTATGTTTTCATTCCCGATAACAACATTTCTCCACGGAACATTAACAACATTTCTCCCACAGAACATGGATCGTTTTGGTTATAAGCCCACTTGTTTCTATAATGGAGGAACAAGTTAAAATTGTATTAACCTTCCGTGGTTTTGTCGGCTCCAAGGACGCTATTGTTAAATGAGTTTGGGTTTGTTTCAGTGGGAAGCGAACGCACAGATGTAAATCCCGCCCACTACATTTGATTGGGTAAAGGCACGCCCACTTGTAGGCTAATGTTGCCCTCCTGACAGATGCAGTTAGCGCAGCTCTGAATCTGTTCTTGAGAGATTAGTGTCAAAGTGTCCCTGTCTGAGCAAGACATTTAAACACCAATTTCCCCTCTTTACTGTATCACTAGTTAGGATGGGTTAAAAGATGGGTTACATATTTCACATGTGCAAATGTACTGTGGCAAAAATGTAATTCCGTCTGTGTGTCTATCTGTCCCGGGCCTAACTTGGGCGCCGCCAGACCGATGGACCTCAAATGTGATGTGTTTCCGACAACCCAAAAAACAGATATCTGTCTGATTGTCCGCGGGTCTGCAGTGCATCACTGATTGGCTGAGCTTTGTGTCACGTTTGTGCCGCTTCGTGGCAGTGTGCACAATAGAACTCCATTCGTGTATGACCATGTAGGTTATCAACTCGACATCAGCAGTTTCTGAGGACATCAAGGATCCCCGTATCTCAATGTTTAGTCGTATTTTAGCGGTTACTACAGTGGGTACTTTGAAAACGGGTGCCACGGGTTCTCCAACAACAAGTACAGGTAGACCTATTGTATATACGAGTGGGACATGCATTCCCAACTTGCATCGTTCCCGACTCCAAGGAGGCCCGAGTCCGTTTATAACTGTGGTAACTTGCATCATTCCCAATTGATATCGTTCCCGACATGCATGGTTCCTGAATTGGCCAGACTATCCTATTATAATTCTAGTAAGCTCACGGTGGTGGTGGTTGGTGGTAGAGTGGTCTCTTGATCAAACTGCGCATGCGTCGTTGTGTGCCAGGTTTCGCGAGAGAAACAAGCAGCGAGGTCTATGAAAACGAGGCCAAACCAAACGAACCCTATAACACCAACATTGGCCCTAAAGCGCTTACAATCGGCGGACATGGCAACACCGACGCCGACCCTACACCATAGACCCCGCCCACTCTCTGCTGTGGAAAGTAAACACTCCAGATTTGTTTCCCCACACACGACACGACGCACATTAGCTCCATAAAGAACGGTTCTATGTCGTTCTCTTCCAGGATCGGGCGAACGTCCGCCAAGGCTCCGCTGTTTACCCTTTTGTATACATCGTATCCCAAAACTAATGGTAGATTCTAAACCGCACGGATGTTTAAGGTTTGGTCGGCTGCATAATATTTTAGGTCGCCAGCGAAACTACCCCTTTAAATCGCTTATTTAGTCAGCCTGTGGCCATGTTTCCCATTGTAGCCAAACCGGGAGCAGTAGTGGCAGCGGACGTAGGGTTTTTTTCCGGGTTGAATGGGAAACATGGCCACAGGTTTCGCGAGAGAAACAAGCAACGAGGTCTATGAAAACGAGGCCAAACCAAACGAACCCCATACCACCAACATGCAACCTGATAATAATGTCCAAAGCATGTCTGTGTATGTTTACATCCATTACTGTGTTGGCGTTAGTTGGGATTAATGTTTATTAGCCAAACCAAGTTAATATGAGCCGTTAGCGTGATGCTAAGCTAACGGACGTTTGGCGCTAGCATGCGGCTAACGCTAATGTTAACCAACGCTGCTGTCGTCACTCAAACGGCTACGTTAAACATCTTATCAACAACCTGTATGAACGTCAGTATGGTCAATGTCATCAATGCTAACTAATTAGCCCGTTGAACAGTGTTCATTTGGTGACTTCTGGGGGTTTCTGACTGTGACACAATGTCACGATGTCGCCGACGCAGCTCGCGGGAATCGCGGCCTACTGCGCCACCAGAAGCCTCGGATCATGGTAGTGGCCCTGTCCCCCAATCAACGTGCTTTCAGCACGCACGACAACAACACATCTACCGGATGTACCATCTCAAGAGTGTTATGTAAACACGGAATGAATAGCTTAGCACTTCCGGTGGTTCCTTCACAATAAAGGTTGAAACAAATACACACACCATGCAATGAAATAATCATATGCGTTTCTTAAACTCTAAATTGATACATTCCTTTATTAACTGTTTTAACTACTCCTGCAATTACATTTATATGAAATAAATCACAAAACCCCCCTATAACATTAAAAAAACGCCCAGTGGTGGACAAGTCCTCACATTTTCTTAAGTAAAAGTATCAATACTGCAATGTATAAGTACTCTGACACAAGTAAAAGGCCTAAAGTACAAAAGCATTGCCATCAAAATATACTTAAAAGTTCCAAAAGTACAAGTACTAAAATGTTTGAAAATACCTCATCATCAGGCTCACAACGCGTCGCCATGCGTTGTGAAAATAGCAGATCTACAAGCTCACAATGCCTCGCAATGCGTTGTGAAAATAGGGAGATGGAGAGAGAGAGAGAGAGGGACGGAGAGAATACTCAAATACCTTGAGTAAACATAATTCAGAGTACTCAAAATGAGTAAAAATACTTAAAAGTACTGAAAATGAGTAAAAATACTTCAAAGTTGAAAAACAAAGTACAAATACTTAAAAATTGATAAAAACACTAAAAATACCTAAAAGTTGAGCAAAACCGTAAAAATACTTAAAAATAGGGGGGCGCCACGACGGGGCGCGCGCGGGGGAGAAACCGCGACAGGACGTGCATTAACCCCAACTTTGCAACTACTTTCGCCTGCGCCCTTCACCGGGTATGGTCTAGTTATTATTAATTACAGAAGGAGAGAAACAGTCACGCTTGAAGAGACACACAGGCAGACATACATTATACGTGCTGTACATACAGTACACAAACATGAAAACACACACACACACACACACACACACACACACACACACACACACAGACACACACACACACACACACACACACACACACACACACACACACACACACACACACACACACACACACACACACACACACACACACTCAGACTTATCACATCTCAATACCCTGTTTGACCATATGGGCTATCAAAGACTGTTTAGCCTCAGGCCATTACTTGTTTGACCATGTGAATACGTACTGCTTCCCTCCCAACACGCATAGATGTACTCACGCACGCACGCACTCGCACACACACAGACTGCCTGGGGTTCAGCTAATAGCCACTATGGACTTACTGTGTAGCCAGCAGACTTACCAGAACCAGAGTCCTGCATTAGTCTTCTATTGATTGTTCATGGGGCTGAAGTCTATGTTATGGTAGCATGCACAGCATGTCACCTGCAGGAAACGGGGATTATACTGGATAGGATCATCAAAATAACAGGATGTTACTCTTATGTTTAGCACAACTACATTTCGTTCATTCTGATTCAGCTTTTTTCATTTGCAACGTACTGTATACTGATGTTCAACTTACAGTATCCATGGTCTTTATGTGTGTGTTTTTTAATATGCTCAGCTTACTGTATACTGTACATGGTCTTTATGTTTTTAAAAGCCTGCTTATATGAAGCGCCTCGGATTAAACCTGTACATTCAAGAGATTTGTCATGCTCATGTGTATGAAATTTTGGCGTGACATGCTACACTAGACTATGTTCACAATAATACAAATAAAAAAACAGCATACACTATAAATAGAAAAGTGTGCTCCTCTGAACTCTGAGTAAGTCTCCGCCAGGCCGGGTTGCCTACCCAGGGCCTGGCGATTTTGGAAATCTCAATTGGAATGGAATATCTAACGGATAGGCCTACATCTTGATCACATGACTCCAGAGATTTGCATAGTGTGTGGGGAGTTGTGTCATGATCCAAGGAATCCAGGTGGGGGGAGGGTTTATTGTACGACCTACGGTTCACATAGGCCAAAACGCGAAGTGGCCACCAAGAGGCTGATTTGAAAGATTTGAGCAGAGGTCGTCCCTTGGCCCACCAGGAGTGTGCGTGCAAAATTGCACGCCGATCGGTCCAACGGTGCCGAAGATTAGCTGTTGACAGATGGACACACACACACAGATGGACAGACAGACGGACAGACGGGTGAAAACATAGTATCCGGCCGAGGTGTTGTGGAGCCAATAAACACAGGGAATAACAGGGAGTGGAACTGACTGAGAGCTGAGCAGGACTTTTAAACTTCATTGTTTAATGGAAAACATGCATGTAGAGTTGTTTCATAAACGTACACCCCAACAAAGAAAGCGTTGCGTTAATGTTTGATTGGGATAAAATGGATCACGTGGCAATCATGTTGTCAAGAACTGCAACGTGCCGCGTCGCATCTCGTTGGGCTATGTTTAATATGCATTCTTCAGTCCAGATGAATGGCATGTCTTTGGAATGTGGACAGACACTAGAGCCCCCGAGGGGTTCTTGGGGGGGTTTCCCGGGGTCCCCAGCAAAATGAGGAACACTTAAACCCTATTTTATATTTTTCATTGTGAGCTTGTAGATCTACTATTTTTGAACAATATTGACAAATGTTAACACATTAACAAATCTTCTCTTATGGGGACCCCTGGCATAAAATCTTTTCAAATGGGGGTCCGCAGTCAAATGCATATCAATTTGGGGGGCCTTGACATGAAAAGATTTGAGAAACAGAAACACTGCACTAGAGCATAGAAAGGACATGGGATTGAACCCAGATCCTTCTTCTTTGAGAACTTGTATTTGAAGCTAGGTTCATGATTCAATGACTTTGCTTAGCAGGAACAACTTAACACCAAGATATTAAGAGTGTCAGGTAAATGCCTAATGTAGACTTTATCATAATAACAAATGTTTCATTGCGTTGTAGAGGTTCATACAATAAATTCTGTTTGTGGCGCAGTAAAACATGGCACTAAACGATTAACTCTGAGCTACCAAGATAGATTAAAGAATATACGGTATATTCCCCCAGCAGACTGTGACACTATCAATTTTCCACTAGCAAGGCTGTTCCGGCACAATTGGCCTTTTTGGCATACTAGAGGTTCAGGCCGACACCTATGTTGCACCGTCAATCTGACCGATAGGTGTCTCAGCAGCACGACTTGCAGCATGCCACTTCCTCTGCTTTTTGGCAAGGCGCTGCATCCATCGTACTTACTTGCTTGCTTGCTGGGTTATTTCCTCAGTGTCACTTGCCTAGTCTTGCCTGTTCTCAGGGGCTTTTCTGGCTCTTAAAGCGTGCATTCTATCCGTAGGAGTTTCAGCCCTTTTCTGAGAAGCTGGAGTTTGGAATTTGACTCCATATACAGTACATTATGTGTGTCACAGGGCAGCCTGTGCCCTATAGACATTAATCGGGGACACTGCAAACACACAAGCTACATAGTTGCTTCCTATTAATTGAGGACCATCAAACCGGTTGGGAGGTGACTGTTTTAGTAGCATCAGTGTTGAATATTTTATCATTGGTACATATGCACTGTTGAACATTGAAGGACTGCAAAGATTTTAAACTACGTTTTTTGATCGGATATCGGCTCGATATCAGCCAAAACAATTGGATCGGATTAGATCGGACTCATAGGCGATTTTTAGGGGGGGGCATGGCATGCACTTGCCCCCTGTGGGCTGGACAATTCTCTTTTTTTAAATATATATATTTTTCATATTTAAAAAATATATATATGGATATACATGTACATATATGCAGGCGGCCAATTCCGAATATGTCACATACATATGTGCATATAAAGATATGTGTTCATAAATTTCCTTTGCCCCCTGGTGGCAGAGGCCAAAATCGCCTATGATCGGACTGCAGCGAAAAAGAGTGATTCAAACGCTCCGATCCAAACACTCCATTCCAGTAGTCCGTCCAGCACTTCTCTCCAGCACGTTGGATCCAGCAGGCAGCAGCATGCAGAGGCCGCGTGATCACAACAGTGTTTGCCAGTAGCATAGCTCTGGTCCATAGCGTCAGAAGGAGTTCTCCTTAACGCTGTTATTTTTCAGCCGGCAGCGCAGGCTGCACAGCCTCTCGTCTGTAGTAAAAATGTAAAATACACTTTCCCTACTCACGAAAACAAAGACGGTTTTAAGATGTTGGAAGCCTACTTTCCTTAGTGGGAACACTCGGAGCACCCCACCTCCCGTCTAAAATACACTTTTTGGCTGGAAAAGGAAATATTTCACCCGATGGAAAATGTTTTAGTTACTCCACTACAGACCTGGTCAATGGAATTTTTCTCTTATGCTCTTCTTAAAAAAGAATCTCCCCATCATCCTCGGACTTCAGAAAGTAGAGATGGAGTAGCCAGTGATTTAGTTAACTGATTTTGTATTTGTTATTCATTTGTTTTGTATTTTATTTAATGCTGCTGTTTAAGTTAAAGTTAACCCATTGGTTAATAATAAATGGGTCAGTTTTTAGCATAACCTGCTATTGTGGAACTTGTGGACTATTATTCTGGGGAAATGTTGTTCTCTGTTTGAGTAATAGTAATAATTACTTGATCAATCCTTTTTTAACATTTAGTTTTAACATGAACATTTTAATAAAAAAGTAAAGATAAAAAAGTGTGCTGCCTGCCAGATATCAGACAGCATAGAGAGATTTAAATATGTGGCGTATCGGATCGGTATCGGATCGATATCAATGCTGCCATATCGGTATCGTATTGAAAGTGAAAGATCTCGATCGCAGCACCTCTATTTTAAACATGTTTATTTATTGAAACTGTGGAATGTTCAATTGATTGTGGGTCATCTGTGCCTCATCTGCAGTGCTGGCAATTTTGTTAATTGGGAAGGTGCCAAGTACTGTGGAAGAGGAGGGGTGTTTCATTTTGTGTCAAGTAAGTTGTCTGACTTTTAGAGCCTTGGCCAATCAGGTCAACTTTACAATGTGCATTTGACGGGGGTATTTGACTCCATATGTGTATTAAACGGGGGTTATATGTGCATTTGACTCCACAAACAGTATGTGTATTTAACGGGGGCATTTGACTCCATATATGTGCATTTGACGGGGGCATTTGACTCCATATATGTGCATTTGACGGGGGCATTTGAGGGCCCCGTGGCACGGTTCACCGACCCGCCCACCGGCAATTTTAATACAGGTTAACGTACGTACAAAAACAATCCTCATTCCTGTCTGTGTATACCACATAAAAGAATGAAGAGCAAAAGAAACAAGAAAAACACAACACAAAGATGCCCCAGGCAGAAGCAAACAAGAGTTTAACCGGACATTCTTTAGTAAAAGCCTCACAGATGATCATAATTAGAATCACAAAAGACTTCGTCATTAAGATTGAAGTTAACAGGTTGTTGTTGTTTTTAACAATTAGCACAGGCACCCTGGACTCCCAGATTTCGACTCATTAATGTGCAGCTCAGTGCTGTAGACAGTTCATCTGAGAGCAGACAGTGTTCTTTGCTAACACTGGAGGAAGGGTAGTACTAGACCTTATGAGGCATCAATCCCTGTCTGTCTGTCTGTCTGTCTGTCTGTCTGTCTGTCTGTCTGTCTGTCTGTCTGCCTGGCTGTCTGGGCTGTTAGCCACCTCTGGAACGGCTCCATTGATCTCAGTAATTGTCTGCTGGTCCTCAAAGGGAGGGGTTGTTGGGAGTAAGTTTGATCCGAGCTGTTTACTTTCACAGCCCCCTCACACATGCACAGATGTGAGGCGTGCGTGCACACACTCACACACACTCTCTCTCTCTCTCTCTCTTTCTCTCTCTCTTTCTCTCTCTGTCTCACTCTGAAGAAGTGAGCTATCAACCAGGCTTGAGTTGGCATAGTGTGTGCGTGTGCGTGTGTGTGCGTGTGTGAGAGAAATTACCCAACATAGCCTGGGGGCAGTAGAGCTGCTGGCATCATGCAGTTACATAAGGATAGGGCATCACAACCTGTAAGAATATACCCCAGTGTTACCTCTCCACTTCGTATGTGTGTATGAACTGTATGTCAATTGCCACACAGCCCTTTCTAGTTCTCAATGACCAAATGCCAGACAATCAGACAGACATATGATGGACAATCAGCTATTGCCTCTGAAACACTGCCTTCCACACTGTGTGTGTGTGTGTGTGTGTGTGTGTGTGTGTGTGTGTGTGTGTGTGTGTGTGTGTGTGTGTGTGTGTGTGTGTGTGTGTGTGTGTGTGTGTGTGTGTGTGTGTGTGTGTGTGTGTGTGTGTGTGTGTGTGTGTGTTATGCATATATAAATACACACACACTCAACACCATGACTCACTGCTCAAGCAGACAGGATGTGGTGCTTTGCAGTGTGATTGATATGACGATAAGAGTGCAGCACCGTGCTCCACTTCTCTATGCTGACTAGTAGCCATCCGTCCGTTGCAGTGCTCCACCGTGCCTCATATAGCCAGAGAAAGAGGAAGCTGTTAAAACCACGGTGTCTGCGTGATAGCGGCTGACAATAAAAGTCTCGCTCTATGTACAAAACCGCATTGTATTTTAGCCCTTTACCCAACCCTTGCACACAGCTCATGTAGGCGTGCGGTCGTGAACGGACAGGTCCTCACTCGACGTCAGAGAGGAGTTGAAGTCTTGCCTTCATCAGGAGGGTTGCAGAGGTGCCGTGTACTGTATGTGGCCTGGTTGTACAGTTCAGCACTCAACAGAATCAACGCAATGGATTTGAATAGGAGGCTTGCAGAGCCTTGTGGACTCACCGTTGACCCCCAGTTTACGGACTTTTTTTTAATATATCATCTCGTCAGCGATAGAGGTTAGCAGTTAAAGTTTATGGGCCGAGAGAGTGCGCCGGAGGGTGGAGGGGTGCTGGGGCGTTCGCTTACCCCTGTGTGGTGTACCAGAGGCAGGCTGTGTCTGCTACAACTTCAGCCTAAATATTTGCTCCCTGCTGTCCTGGAGGCAGGGGCCTTTTGAGTGGAGCACAGATAATTGATTTGGATGTGTGTGCTTTTGACCTTGCCGTCATTCCGATCTATCTGTCCACGAAGTGTCTCGGAGTCCTGTGCGGGGTGCACAGGGCTCCTCCCAGGCAGAGGGAGAACATGGCCCGAGCTTGCTGCCCTTGTTTCAGCAGCAGCAGAGGGGATGAGGTAAGGGAGAGGGACAGAGAGAGAGAGAGAGAGAGAGAAGGGGGGGGATTAAAGAATGATGGAATGCTAGGAATATAGGTGAATGTTGAGGGGCAAGTTTGGACAAGCAGAAGTGTGTGTGTGTGTGTGTGTGTGTGTGTGTGTGTGTGTGTGTGTGTGTGTGTGTGTGTGTGTGTGTGTGTGTGTGTGTGTGTGTGTGTGTGTGTGCGCACGCGCGCGCACCTTTTCAGAGGTCTTTCCACGTGCATCTTGACACTGATGTAACAAAAACCTTGCCTTCGAATGCTTCCCTCAGCTCCACAGACAATCGCGGATTCTCAATTTTGCCTTCAGCTGCCTTGTAAGAAAAAGAGAGATATTAACTTCCACAACTGAATTGCTCACCACAGTCTTATCGTGCGAACACTTCTATAGATCAATTCTCTGCACTTTTCATAGCAAGGTGAAGAAATAGTAGAAAAAGTTGCTTCCTCAAGGGAATATTTCCCACAGCAGTCCACTTTCTTTGTGAGTGTTTGCCTTTCTGACAAAAAGGGACTGACATTTCTGTCCCCCTTGGAAAGAAATGTTCAGTGCTCTGTGTTTTTTCCCCCTTGTCTGTCACTGGCTAGCAGAGCAAAGAAATGAATAGTGACAGGCAGTCCATGGTTGAGAGTGAATGCCGTTAACAAAGCAAAGAATTTTCTCTCTCTGGTACTGTATGTTGAAGAGGGCTGATTGTAGCTATTGTACATGTATACATACTGTACATGCTTTTCAAGTTGTTTATATTTCCCTCCCTTTCACAACAAGTTAAAAAGGATGCCAAGGGTTGACTGGAAAACATCAAGCATTTTATTATTTTAGTTGTTTGTAAACAAAGATATTTCCCCATGCCAGATTGAAAATGTATGAATTGAATTAGCAGTGGCCCTTGTAATTGGTACATGTCAACATTTTGTATGCATAATGGAAAGGGATAATGTAGTTTGTGTTTATGTGTGTATAAGTCCAATTCAACCAATTAGTTCTGTTTGGCAGCCTGAAAAGCAGCATCAAGGAAAGTCAGAAAATGCAGTATGCAAAGAAATCCCTGCTGCAGTCAGCAGCGTTGCCATCAACAATTAATATTTAATTCATACATAATTTATACATCTGTGATATCTAGAGTATAGGCTATGTACTGTCAATCTTGCTAATTGCACAATTTATTTGTAAGGAGAAGGTCGCCCACACACTCACTGCTTGCTCAATAAAGAAACACTTTTATTAAAGAACTTGGTCAAAGACCTTCCTTGGCAAGATACCTGAGGAATGTCTTTGAACGAAACGTTGCAAGTTCTTTGATAAAAGTGTTTCTTTATTGAGCAAGCGAAGACATTGTGCGGGTGTCCTTCTCCTTGCACGTTGCGTCTGCTCCACCAACGCACCTAAAATTCCCTGACTCGCCTAGAATCACTCTGATGCACCAAGTCCAAACTCGAAAGCTTGCATATATACGAGTTGATCATAGCCTCGCCCTCTGCTCACTTCGAAATTGATAAATGCCAAGCTGTGCGAGGAAATGACTGTGTACCCAGTGTTCTGTCTTATGTTTGTTTTGTAAATGAGGGACACTCTTTTTTTGGAACCTCGTTCAACCTTACATTACTGCATATACCGTAGCTATAAGCTGGCCCATGCTGTTGCTCTATCCCTGATTATTTCTCCCAAAAGTCCATTAAAATGTGTAGTCTTAAGATTTTCTCCATAACTCCGTTGTGTATTTTGATGAGGGCTCGTTTGAATTAAATGCCTGGAACTTGTTTTCCTAGTCGTCTGGTTGTGGTGTATGTGAGCTCAGACACTGAACTCGTGGAAGGATATGCCTATTAGACGGCTTCTCACATTTTACACTCAATGAACCTAACTGCACTTGGAAATGGATGAAGGTTTTGCTGTGTGCTTTATAATTGATCAAAAGCAGACCCAGGAGGCAGTCGATGCTTATTTATCAGGTCTATTTTTTGCACAATGAGTAAAGTTGTTTTTATTATTATTCCTTAATACAATAGGTGCAGTCGAGGGCCTTTGAGAATTCCATCACACAGACAGAAATAGCTATTAGTACACCGAATCAGTATGGAAAACAAACGTATTAAGATGAACAAATCAAAGAGTTGCATACAAGTACAAATCTAAATCAGTGCTGTTAGAATCAGATACGTCTGCTTTGAGGAGCAGTCACATGGTGCTGTGACCAGCGTGATTACAGATTACTTTTTTCCCTTAACATAAGCGTGCAATGAATATTTTTAGACCCACTAGTAGTGGGGCTCTAAGGATGATGCTATCAGCAGTCAGTCGTTCAGCCAACACCATACAGTAATGTCACTGTTGGCTGTTGTTTCGAAATTAATATCCTGTACTGTACTACAAGAGTGTCACCCCAAAAGTAGTGAAAATAGACGATCTACAAACTCACCATGCATCGCCCGACGCACCTCGACCCGTTGTGAGCTTGCAGATCACAACGCGTCGTTGTGAAGTGGTTAAGTGGATTTTATAAATATTTAACCAATGAAAGGTATTCCTTTCTTTTTTTCCATTTCCTGAAAAGTATCAGTTTTGGACATACAATGTTCCCCCGACAGCGACAATATCTCAAAAACAAAAGTCTGGATTACTATGGAATTTGCTGTGTACCTTCCTCTAGTGCCAACTGTAGGTTAACATTTTCGCTTTCACTCAAGATATCTCAAAATGTAATGGGTAGATATGAATTTCATAGGTTTCATAGTATGAAACCTATGAAATTCATGCTCCCTGAGCAAACGCTTAACATTAACATTGAGTGACCCCATGACCTTTCACATATCTCATATAATAAGCAATTTGCAGGATAAAACCTAAGGTGGCCTTAGGCCAAGTAAAGATATTCTGTGACTTTTTAGTTTGTCTATTTCATTTTAAAGTGTTTTCTGCAGTTAATGTGTCTGTAAATATGTGTTAATTCTTTTATGAATACATAATATCATCTATAATGACAATGACTATAGTGGCAAATGATATTGTTGGGATCACTTCCAGAGTGATTTGATGAATGATAAAAACACTGACAGCCAATGAAAATCCATCCTGATTTAACTTTCAACATCACTTTCAACACATCGTGATACCATGAAATTGATATTGACTATACGACATAATGAAGAAATAAGACTCTTGTAATGGGGTGTTGGATTCTCCTAACTCATCTTTGAAGAGTTTTGTGAACCCATCCTTCTGGTTTTCTTTTTCTTTCTCTGTGAAAAATACATGTTATAGCTCATCAATGAGGATGCTCATATCATTATCATTATTAGTCTTGATATGGTCCTTTATAGGCCCCTAGTGTGAGGGTTACTTCGTAATGTTGTTTATAACACGTCGTGTTGAGCAACACTTCAATGGTGACTCTGCAACAGTGTACCTAACCATTCTTGGTCGTTTTTTAGCTTTTCGCTGCTAGTGTGAACGCAGCATTAATCATGTTTCTTTAAGGTGACTCTCCACCAAACAGACTACTTCAGACTACTTCAGACTGGTATTTGGTTGGCAAAAGTTTGCATTTAGTCTGTCAGCCGACGTGCCCATTGATATGCTAATGTAGTATAACTTCCAGCCCAATCAGGAACCCATCGCCAATTAAAAAGGAAAAACGGCGCCCTCTGCTGTTCTTGAGAGATTACTTTCAGCCTAGCCTGCCAGCGTTGCCAGGTCTGCTTATTATAAGCGACTTTGGGCTTGTTTCCCTGCAAAGTCACTTGTAAATAGGGATGTTCCCAGCGTTTTTTCAGTGGTATAAAGTAACTAGTACATTTACTCAAGTACTGTACTTAAGTACAGTTTTGAGGTACTTTTACTTTACTGGAGTATTTCAAATTGTCTGTACTTTCACTCCACAACAATTATTTGAAATGTTTAGTTACTAGTTACTTTGCAGATATAAATCATTATAAAACATACATTAACCACTTTACCCTATTTTATACCTATAAGCTATTTGAAAATAGCAGATCTACAAGCTCACAACGTGTTGCGATGCACGCGTTCTGAGCTTGTAGATCTGCTATTTTCAAACATTTTAGTACTTTTACTTTTGGTACTTTAAGTACATTTCTATACCAATACTTTAGTACTTTTACTCAAGTAAATGTTGAATTCCGGACTTTTACTTGTAACAGACTCGGAGTACATCTATTGCATTGATACTTTTACTTAAGTAAAACATTTGAGTACTTTTTCCACCACTGCTGACATGTACACAACATTTTTGAAAACGGTTATTCGAATAATCAAAATTAAATATAATTAATTTATTGAAATTAACACCCATAAAATAGCCAAAACTGAGCAAATTTCGATCTATAAGGCCAAATCTCATTTGAAAAAAATATATTAAGAGTATATGAAAGCCAATTAAAATGTTTATACTATTGGAATCTTACACACCTGCTCCCAATAAATTACATCACCACAGCGCAAAAGTAGGTCAAATCAATCAATCTCTCTCTCTGGGAGCGACAATGAGAAACAGTGAATGTAGGTTTTCATAGACATGGCCGCTTGTTTCTCTCACAGAATCTGCCAATCTGGCAACACCGAGAGCCCTCTCTGTGTGTTGTTGTCACTTCTTCTCTGCTACATGGCTACTCCCAATCGGGCCCCAGTCGGCCACAGAACTGAACATGTTCGGTCGGCTCTGGGTCGGCCGAAAAGGTCCCGACGGACCACCCGACGGACCTCTAACCGACGGGCCGACGTTATCGAACACTTCCCGACACCAAGTCGGCCCAAAGTCGGTCCGGTCGAGAGCTAGCTTTACTGATACAGCATGTTAGATTAACTTTTTTTGTCATTCAGCTGAAGCTCTTATTGAGAAAGAACAGGAAATAGTTCAGTGTCTTGCTCAAGGACACCTTGACAGGACACATGGTTACATTGGGCGCTGCACCTGGGACCTTTCTTTTGCGGGACATTCACTCAGGACAGGGTCATCACTAGGCTTCTCTGCCACCCCTAAACTGAGTAATGAATAGCTAGTATGAAAAGTATCACAGGGGACGTGCTGTGGTCATACAGACCGGCAGTTGGTGTCCATGTCCTTGGTTGGTTTGTTTGTTGCAATTTGTCAGTTATGTCATCATTTTAAACAGTGTGTTCTATTTCTGCCTTTTCCCCATGCATGTTTAATTGGGCTTTAACCGATTTGTATGCCTTGCCACAGAAATAAATTCCCCATTCGGGACAATAATAGTCCCAAACTTGGATAGTAGGCTAGGCACAGATGTACCCACTTCGGAAGCTTCAGGTTTAATGCTACATTTTGTGCAACATCATAGCCCTAAAGGAATTGTGTGGATAAATAAAGATACTCTGTCTTTTCAGCCATTAGAAGTTACA
Source organism: Gymnoscopelus microlampas (assembly GCF_963454915.1). Taxonomy (NCBI): domain Eukaryota; kingdom Metazoa; phylum Chordata; class Actinopteri; order Myctophiformes; family Myctophidae; genus Gymnoscopelus; species Gymnoscopelus microlampas. The sequence continues at coordinate 40,542,067 of NC_139939.1, forward strand.
CATGATCATCACATGATACATTTGTATTCCTCCACAGCCCTTACATAGATATGACACCAGCAATATCACACTTACGTAAACATTCCTCCATCGGGTCATCTGTGTTTCTGTCTGTCTGCTGACCCATTTTTGTTTCTGGATCAAAGCAGGGGTGGGGAGAATGAAGACATGGACAGATTATTTAGAGTTGGGTTGGCTCACCCAGCTGTATTTGTCCATGCTTACATGTACGTGTGTATAGGTGTTAGTTCAGGATCTTGCCTACAGTAGTACTTTGGCTGTCCAAAAAGAGTTAGATGTGTGCTGAACAGTGACATGTGTGCACTCATTGTTTCAAGGCATTGATAGTGTACATTACCATCCGCTGTGCCAGATTTAGCGAATTCCCTTCATAACATAGGAAAATATAATGGAAAAAAAAGATCATTAGACTAGAAAAAGTGCTCCTAGGAGCACAGGTCTCCGCCAGGTCAGGTACGTTATTCTGGCCTCCTGGTGGCGCTATAATAGGCCAATGTGAAAAGGGTGCCATTTATTCTTAGGTCTTTCACGGCAATCAGACACTGCATTCATGATTTGAGGCATTTCGTTCCAAAAATGTGTTTTGCTAAATTAGACCTGCTGGTGGCGCTATAACAGGCCAATGTGAAAAGGGTGGCATTTCTTCCTCTGCCTAGTGGGAATGTGCGTGTGAAATTTCACGGAAATTGCAAGCTGCGTGCATAGTTTGAAGCTTTTTGTTCAAAACGGACCAATCCTGCAAACTTTGGAAGCCAACCATAGGCAATGAGGATGGAATATGGGA